>NC_048219.1:40086038-40091870 GCF_002007445.2 Ailuropoda melanoleuca
TCTGAAGTAATTTCAGATTACTTCTGGAAGTTCTTTAGGAAATGGACTTTTTCCCCATTTACCTGCAATTTATTCATAGAACCTATTGAACCCAGGATGTTTCCTTTTAAAAATTTCTAATCACTTAATTCTAAATATGAGTGATGAAGTGCTGCATGCTAGCCAGCAGCGGATGAACAGAAACAAATTTCATTAAAATAGCAACTTGTTCATTGATAATGACCCTTCCAGTCATTCTAGCACTTCCTCTATCTTGCAAAGTGCACTGCTTTTTGAGTCAGGCTGTTTCATTGTTGGAAGAAATTATTAAACCCAAATGCTATCTCTGTGTAACTTTTGTCCTTGATTGTAGCTGTGCTGTTTAGAAGATTAACAAAGGACAAAACACCTCCTTTTCCATCTCCAAATTTGCTGTACAGGATATTTTTTAAGGAGTGACCTTGGGCTCAACTCCTGTGGGGTAGGGTGGGCAGAAGGAGAAGTGGTGTTGCACGTCCAGCAACAGCCAGAGCTGACCCTACATGGAACTCTAGAGCTAGAAGGACCCTTCAGAGCTGTCCTGAGTTTGACTGAGATGAAAAACCTTTATACGACCACATCAGTCCGTACTCTGATATGGGCAAGTTTCAAGAAGGGGTGGTGACCTTGGGCGAGGCAGCGTGCTGCGGCTGCGGCCGACCTACAGCGTCGTGCCGACAGCACTCCTAGAGGCTGGTACAAGAAGCTCGTTTGAAGAGAAACCTGTATGGTACCTTTGGTGTCCACCCTAAATTTTCTCTACCTGACATAGGGCCTTTTATGTAACATTGCCATTCAATGAATACTTGTGTGTGTGAGTGAGTAAACAAATGTGTGAGCTGGACCAGGCCGAGGACAGAACACTGTGGCCTGTCCCCACTCTCTGATTTTTTATCCATTGATAACACACTGCGGTCTCCCTGGTCCCCGTACAATGGTTTACCTAGCTGTGCTCTCGTCCTGGTCACGTATTTCCATTTCCATTCAAACCAGTGATGGAAACTCATTAAACATAATGCTGAATTCTAGAGACATGGGATGTCTACAGCTTTGACCAGAAAACCTATCCGAGATAATGACAGGTTTAATTTGTCATAACTATTTCTTTGTGCTGGCGCCCAGGGTTATCACTTTCTTTTCCAAGTGCTTTGTGTCTGTTTACAGAATTTGGGGTTAATAGGAGGCAGCGGTGGGGTCTACAGTGTTCTACCTGTGTGACCTTAGAAAAGCCCCATCATTGTTCTGAGCCTCTATTTCCTTTTCTGTAAAGTGACCTTAGTAACAGTCCTCACAGACATTTTGTGCAGATCACTGCTGGTCTCTAGGAAGTCAAATCTTCTTTGGCTTTTTGTACCCCGTGCTTAGCATAGGGCACGGCNTAGTACACGGCACACATTAGGCACTCAGAGAGTTATTTAATAAATGACTAAATGAACAAAGCAGAGCATTCAGAAGAGCCTGGTCACAGTACCTGATGCACAATTAATACTTGGCAATTCTTGGTTCTTCAACACTAGTTGTGTTAGTCAGGGTTCTCTAGAGAAACAGAACCAACAGGCTGTGTGTGTGTGTGTGTGTGTGTAAAGACATTTGTTATGAGAAATTGGTTCACGTGATTATGGAGGCTAAGAATTCTCACTAGATGTCATCCGCCAAGTGGAGACCCTGGAAAGCTGATGGTGTAATTCACTCCAGTTCCAAGGGCCTGAGAACAGGGGAGCTGACAGTGTAATTCCCGATTTCAGGGCAGAAGGAGATGACATGTTCCAGCTCAAACAGTGAGGCAGAAAAAAGGGGGTGAATTCCTCCTTCCTCTGCCTTTTGTTCTAATCAGGCCCTCAAAGATTTGCATAATGCCCACCCACATAAGAGAAGGGGTTTACTTTCCTGAATCCACCAATTCAAATGCTAATTTCATCCAGAAACAACCTTACAGACATACCCAGAAATAATATTTATACTGGGGACCCCATGGCCAGGCAAGTTGACACACAGAATTAATCAGCACACTAGTCTCAATGTACATACATGAATTTTTTAAAATCTTTTTCTCCCTTAATTGAGAGTCATGGCTTTGCGTTCCCATTTTCAGTGTTTTCATGTTTTGGATTATAATATATCTACATCTCAAGGCTTGAATTCAGTTAAAGGGGGTCAGGAATTTCTTGCATATCTTAGACTTTAATTCCAAATCAAACCTGATCCACCTTTTAAAGGAAGTACTTTTAAGACAGGTTTTATTTTCATACTGGACATTCGGGATTGATATTTCATTAAACACGAATAGAAACTTTGTACCTATATGTCCTGAAGGAACTGGTGTATCATGGGAAAGACGCTGGAATCTGCAAGACCTGACCCCTCGCTAACAATACTGCTGAGGCAGGTTCTCAGTTGCTTCATGTCTACGAGGGGAATAACATACAACTACCTTACAAGGTGGTTTTGGGGATGTCCGTCCCTTTCTGTGAGTACAACATAGAGATCAGTCCTCCCAATGGAGGAGATAGAAATAGGGACATGAGATGAGTGGGTCTGCTGTTTGTGTCCCTCTTTACCACACTCCCTCCATTCAGGGTAGGTGCACACCTTCATGACATCTTTCAAAAATGACTTTGTTCCTAAAAAGTAAAATTATCTTCTGAAAGTGGCTGAAGAAAATAATGGGTAGAAGATTGAACTCTAAGAAAATATGCCTTTAAAAAGCAACAAAATGAGAATTCAACAGACAACTGAATACAATTCCATTTTAGATCATCTGAGGGAGATGGAAATGGTCACTTACTTCAGTAATGTTACAGTGACTCAAACGACTGGTCTCTACCTCTTAAATGGGTTGCCTTGGGCAAGTCATAAAACCTATGCCTTCGTTTCTTCATCCACAAATGAAGAAAATTCCCGTACCAACTTCTTAAGGTTACTGTGAAGGTTGAATGAGTTAATACATATGAAAATTATCATTACAGATATTACATTTAGAGATTATTCCCTCGTTGTCACAATGGTCTGCAAAGCCTGGGGCACAGCTTAAAGAAAATCATTAATAGTGATAAATCAGGAAACTGAAATAGCCCAAAGTCATTTAGAGCCAAGACCAGTAATAACCTTGTGCATAACACTGGGCAAGTAAATAAAATAACTGTTTTTTGTGTGATGCCTATGAACTGGTTTTGGAGGAAATTCCTGAAGCATTCCTAAAATGTTTTTAGTACCATCAAAATGCCCTGAACAAGTATGGTGCATCTTCAGAAGACTGTGTCGAAGGCTCAATTCACAATGGGATCCTGTACTGTGTATTCCCCACTAAATTATTTCACAGATAATTGACATCATTCCCAACTTCCCCTTCAAATCAGTTCACCAAATATTTGGTAAACACCTTCCTTGTATCAGGCACGGAGGTCTAATAATCACAAATAATGGGCAAACTTTATCCAACCTTCTAGCTCACAGTCCGCCTACCAGTCTATCAGAAAGCAATGTCTAACCAACGTTCGACAGCAGCGCACAGAAGTGAACTTCCCCTTGTTGGGCCAAACCCCTGCCTCTGTTCACTTCAGTATCCTGATTGAGGTTAGGGTCTTCTGCAGCCAGCTTCCCCTCTGGCCTCCACTGCAGAGCCTCCTGGCTTCGTCACCGCTCCCCGGGTCTCAGACGTGGACATGTCCACTGCTCCCAGAACCACAAGCGGCGCGCTCTCTCACAGAGCTTCACCCTGCGTTTCGCTCACTACATCCTTCTGAAGCTTGTGGCTCCCGCAGCTTTCACGGACGTGAGGAGACAAACGCTGTAGTTTCATTCTTGCTGCACCAGCATCTTTTCCTTTTCTCGCGTGCTGCCCTTGATGCCTTTACTTTTGTGTTTTGGTAAGCCACGAATCACTGCGGGCTGACCTTGAGAAGTTGTCTTGAACCGGAAGTGTTTATTTCTGTACTGACTACGACTTTTTGCTCTGGAGGAAGTCAGAACGAAACGTGCACCCTGGCTCTGCGCGCATTACTCACGTGACCCTGGGCAAGTTATTTAGACCTTTAAGCTTCAGTCAAAGCTTAATCAAGTGTAAAATGAGGTTAACACTACTGCTCACCTCCTAGGGTCCATGTAAGGATTAAGGAAGTGTAAAGTGCTTAGTTCTTCTTAAGTACCTTTATATATAGAAGGCCCAATGGAGATGTTTCGTAAATGCTAGCTATTACAAAGCAGAACACAGAGTATTCATGGTGAATACTTGTCAACATCCTTTAAGGTCGTGAACCCTTTGAGAACTCACAATAACGATGGTGATAGTGTTGGTGGTGGCAGCTGTGAAAATCTGAGTGTGACTGTGTGTTGGATGCTTTACACGTATTAACTCGTTTATCCTCGTAGCAACCATAGGAGATGGGTACTATTATTACCCCCATTTTACAGGCGAGAAATTTGAGGCAAGGAAGGATTAATTAAACTTACCCAAGATGTCACAATTAAGAAGCGAAGTTCCTGGAATTTGAACCCAGAGGGTCTGATTTCTAATTCAGAACACCTACCCACTACATTATCCTACTTTTGAAAAAAGCCATTGGCTCTCTTTCCAGGGGGAAAATAAAAAGTTCATTAGCTCCTCTAAAACATTTTGCATACAACTTCTGAGTTCTCACAAACCCTTTTAAGGCTATCCCTTTGATGGTCCCTAAAGGGCTCTTGATCCCAGCTCAGAAGCCCACCTCCCAGGCTTTCTTCTCCCTCAATCCATAGACATAACCTTCTGTGGTCCCTCCTGTGCCATTCTGTGTGACAGGAGACCAAGGCTGAGCTGACAGGGCAGTCAGCCTTAATTGCTGCCATGTCCTGTGTGATTTCTACTTTATTAAAAGTCTCTCATTTTATATTAAGACCTCATAGACCTTTGTTTTAAATGTTAAGGAATGAGACCTCATTTTATATGAGTCATATTTCAGTTCCCCTAATCTAGCAAACAAGTATTTTTTATGTTGAAGTTTCATTATAATTATGGTTTCCATTTTATATGCACTGTCATGGTCAGAAAGATGGAGTGAGCAGCCAGACTACTAGGCAGGCAGAGAGGTGGCGGTCACCCCATTTTACAGAAGGAATCAACTCAGAAATATCGAGAGGCTGCTGACATTTTGAGGACCAGGACTTGAACTCCAGCATCTACCTCCTTTCTGCCAAGTTAAAAACACAGTAGGTTTTGTCATCTACAGAGTAAGGGTCTAGTGATTCTGCTGTCTTTAAGTCCCTCGCAGTGTGAATACTCTGCTGTGTATTCTGACTTTAGAGCCTCTGTGGGAAGAAGCTCTGTTTTAGGGGCAGGCTGGGGATATAATAAGGAGCCCAAGAAAGAGAACATTTTCTTGAAGCGTATTGGTGAAGTAGGAGGAGCACAGGCTTTTGCGTCTGTATCTTACGATCTGTGTCCATGGGCAAGTTCCTTAATATGGAGTCTCAGATCTCAAGTCTGTAAAATGGGAGGAATCTCCATCCTGTCAGGACTGATGTAAAGAGGACATGAGATTATGTTGCAAAATGAATGCCTATTCATTAGGTGTGTATCTCCTTGGCCTCCCTTTCCATGTCCGCTTCTCTTTAAGTAAAGAGACTTGTGGGAGTGAGAAAGAAAATAAAAATAGCGAGGGAGGACTTGAGTGAAGTTAAGGAGAAGAGGGCTGATAGAAAAGATGTGGGAGGGGCACCTGGGTGGCTCAGTCGGTTAGGTGTCCAACTCTTGATCTCGGCTCATGTCTTGATCTCACGGTTGTGAGTTTGAGGCCACACTGGCCTCCAAGGTGGGCGTGGAGCCTACGAAAGAAAGAA
>NC_048219.1:40098673-40113789 GCF_002007445.2 Ailuropoda melanoleuca
TGCATAACACTGGGCAAGTAAATAAAATAACTGTTTTTTGTGTGATGCCTATGAACTGGTTTTGGAGGAAATTCCTAAAGCATTCCTAAATTGTTTTTAGTACCATCAAAATCCCCTGAACAAGTGTGGTGCATCTTCAGAAGACTGTGTCGAAGGCTCAATTCACAATGGGATCCTGTACTGTGTATTCCCCACTAAATTATTTCACAGATAATTGACATCATTCCCAACTTCCCCTTCAAATCAGTTCACCAAATATTTGGTAAACACCTTCCTTGTATCAGGCACGGAGGTCTAATAATCACAAATAATGGGCAAACTTTATCCAACCTTCTAGCTCACAGTCCGCCTACCAGTCTATCAGAAAGCAATGTCTAACCAACGTTCGACAGCAGCGCACAGAAGTGAACTTCCCCTTGTTGGGCCAAACCCCTGCCTCTGTTCACTTCAGTATCCTGATTGAGGTTAGGGTCTTCTGCAGCCAGCTTCCCCTCTGGCCTCCACTGCAGAGCCTCCTGGCTTCGTCACCGCTCCCCGGGTCTCAGACGTGGACATGTCCACTGCTCCCAGAACCACAAGCGGCGCGCTCTCTCACAGAGCTTCACCCTGCGTTTCGCTCACTACATCCTTCTGAAGCTTGTGGCTCCCGCAGCTTTCACGGACGTGAGGAGACAAACGCTGTAGTTTCATTCTTGCTGCACCAGCATCTTTTCCTTTTCTCGCGTGCTGCCCTTGATGCCTTTACTTTTGTGTTTTGGTAAGCCACGAATCACTGCGGGCTGACCTTGAGAAGTTGTCTTGAACCGGAAGTGTTTATTTCTGTACTGACTACGACTTTTTGCTCTGGAGGAAGTCAGAACGAAACGTGCACCCTGGCTCTGCGCGCATTACTCACGTGACCCTGGGCAAGTTATTTAGACCTTTAAGCTTCAGTCAAAGCTTAATCAAGTGTAAAATGAGGTTAACACTACTGCTCACCTCCTAGGGTCCATGTAAGGATTAAGGAAGTGTAAAGTGCTTAGTTCTTCTTAAGTACCTTTATATATAGAAGGCCCAATGGAGATGTTTCGTAAATGCTAGCTATTACAAAGCAGAACACAGAGTATTCATGGTGAATACTTGTCAACATCCTTTAAGGTCGTGAACCCTTTGAGAACTCACAATAACGATGGTGATAGTGTTGGTGGTGGCAGCTGTGAAAATCTGAGTGTGACTGTGTGTTGGATGCTTTACACGTATTAACTCGTTTATCCTCGTAGCAACCATAGGAGATGGGTACTATTATTACCCCCATTTTACAGGCGAGAAATTTGAGGCAAGGAAGGATTAATTAAACTTACCCAAGATGTCACAATTAAGAAGCGAAGTTCCTGGAATTTGAACCCAGAGGGTCTGATTTCTAATTCAGAACACCTACCCACTACATTATCCTACTTTTGAAAAAAGCCATTGGCTCTCTTTCCAGGGGGAAAATAAAAAGTTCATTAGCTCCTCTAAAACATTTTGCATACAACTTCTGAGTTCTCACAAACCCTTTTAAGGCTATCCCTTTGATGGTCCCTAAAGGGCTCTTGATCCCAGCTCAGAAGCCCACCTCCCAGGCTTTCTTCTCCCTCAATCCATAGACATAACCTTCTGTGGTCCCTCCTGTGCCATTCTGTGTGACAGGAGACCAAGGCTGAGCTGACAGGGCAGTCAGCCTTAATTGCTGCCATGTCCTGTGTGATTTCTACTTTATTAAAAGTCTCTCATTTTATATTAAGACCTCATAGACCTTTGTTTTAAATGTTAAGGAATGAGACCTCATTTTATATGAGTCATATTTCAGTTCCCCTAATCTAGCAAACAAGTATTTTTTATGTTGAAGTTTCATTATAATTATGGTTTCCATTTTATATGCACTGTCATGGTCAGAAAGATGGAGTGAGCAGCCAGACTACTAGGCAGGCAGAGAGGTGGCGGTCACCCCATTTTACAGAAGGAATCAACTCAGAAATATCGAGAGGCTGCTGACATTTTGAGGACCAGGACTTGAACTCCAGCATCTACCTCCTTTCTGCCAAGTTAAAAACACAGTAGGTTTTGTCATCTACAGAGTAAGGGTCTAGTGATTCTGCTGTCTTTAAGTCCCTCGCAGTGTGAATACTCTGCTGTGTATTCTGACTTTAGAGCCTCTGTGGGAAGAAGCTCTGTTTTAGGGGCAGGCTGGGGATATAATAAGGAGCCCAAGAAAGAGAACATTTTCTTGAAGCGTATTGGTGAAGTAGGAGGAGCACAGGCTTTTGCGTCTGTATCTTACGATCTGTGTCCATGGGCAAGTTCCTTAATATGGAGTCTCAGATCTCAAGTCTGTAAAATGGGAGGAATCTCCATCCTGTCAGGACTGATGTAAAGAGGACATGAGATTATGTTGCAAAATGAATGCCTATTCATTAGGTGTGTATCTCCTTGGCCTCCCTTTCCATGTCCGCTTCTCTTTAAGTAAAGAGACTTGTGGGAGTGAGAAAGAAAATAAAAATAGCGAGGGAGGACTTGAGTGAAGTTAAGGAGAAGAGGGCTGATAGAAAAGATGTGGGAGGGGCACCTGGGTGGCTCAGTCGGTTAGGTGTCCAACTCTTGATCTCGGCTCATGTCTTGATCTCACGGTTGTGAGTTTGAGGCCACACTGGCCTCCAAGGTGGGCGTGGAGCCTACGAAAGAAAGAAGGAAAGAAAGAAAGAAAGAAAGAAAGAAAGAAAGAAAGAAAGANGGCTCAGTCGGTTAGGTGTCCAACTCTTGATCTCGGCTCATGTCTTGATCTCACGGTTGTGAGTTTGAGGCCGCACTGGCCTCCAAGGTGGGCGTGGAGCCTACGAAAGAAAGAAAGAAAGAAAGAAAGAAAGAAAGAAAGAAAGAAAGAAAGAAAGAAAAAGAAGGAAGAAAGAAAGAAAGAAAGAAAGAAAGAAAGAAAGAAAGAAAGAAAGAAAGAAAGAAAAAGAAAGAAAAGAAAGAAAGAAGTGATGTGGGAATAAGTCGCATGTATGCTGGGGCCTCCTCCCCCTCCCCTATGGCATGACCTTCTGAAGGAGCTATTAGTTTAAGTTCGTTCCTGGTGATTTGCAATCCATAACAGAGTTATTTAATCAAAAAACATGGGGAAAGGGAGATAGCTTTGAACTGGAGACAGTCTGGTGCTGTTTGCCTATTCCAGGTGGCCCACCCACCCTGCCACCCCCAAATTAGCCTGCCAATGAGTAAAATCCATGAATTTGCTGCTGCTTGGTAACACCACCCCCTTTCCTGTCCTCACTTTGGCAGAAGGTTCAGCACCCCATTGAGTTCAGTAAAAACAAAGAGTCATCTGTGGGGGAGGAGAGCTGCGGGCTCCTACACACTGGCATTCGCTCCTGGTAGGATTGCTGCGTGGTGCAAAGGCAGGCTAATGATGGTGTGCGTTCCGATGCGAAGCGCTCAGTGCAGACCTCAAGCACAGTGAGTGGGAGGCAAGAGGCTCAGCTTGGGTTCGACTCTTCAAGGAGAGCTTCATAGGGTAAACATGGTTCGGGTTGGGTTTAGACCAGGGACATCAAAGACGGGGGCACAGGAGCTTCCACTTCCCCCTTCCAAATATTCAGCCAACACAATGACCAGATCCCATATCCCTGATGTAGTCTGAGACGCCCCCGCCAGACAGAGCTGTAGGAAGCCTGACCAAAATCAACCGGTTGGTACATAAGATGTAACACTTTTTTGTTCCAGGCCTTACAGAGAAGGATAGATGGAGGAATGGGTAGGACCTTCCTTTTAAAAAATATATTGTTACCTTTCCTACATTCTGATAAGCTATGGACTGTCTGCAGAAGAATTAGCTTAATATCTGAGAAGTGTTTGTTCTTTCCTTCCTTACCAATTATTTTTTTTCCTAGGGAATTCTCTGTTGCTTCCATTTCCTGACTTTTAAAATAAAAATACCGGGGCGCCTGGATGGCTCAGTCAAGGGTCTGCCTTCGGCTCAGGGTGTGATCCTGGGCATTCAGGGATCGAGCCCCACATCAGGTTCCTCTGCTGGGAACCTGCTTCTTCCTCTCCCACTCCCCCTGCTTGTGTTCCCTCTCTCACTGGCTGTCTCTATCTCTGTCAAATAAATAATAAAAATAAAATCTTTAAATAAATAAATAAATAAAATAAAATACAATAAAATAAAATAAAAATACCATTTTTCCATACTTTCCATGCCCATTGTGTGCTAGTCAGAAGAAACACTCAATTTCTTTTTTTTTTTAAAGATTTTATTTATTTATTCAACAGAGATAGAGACAGCCAGCGAGAGAGGGAACACAAGCAGGGGGAGTGGGAGAGGAAGAAGCAGGCCCACAGCAGAGGAGCCTGATGTGGGGCTCGATCCTGTAATGCCGGGATCACGCCCTGAGCCGAAGGCAGACGCTTAACCGCTGTGCCACCCAGGCTCCCCGAAACACTCAATTTCTGTTACCAGCTTAAAATCTAATTGAAACAATATAAAGACAATTTTGACACATAAAAACGTGAAGCTGTCCTCGACCACAGGCAGGAAATCTTGAATTACGTGCTTTTTTAAAAAAAATTACATGCTTTTAATTACAATGCTAATCATAATCAAAAAAACTAATTTTTATATCATTAAGTTCTTCTGCCTTGGTTGTGTTAGTCCTACTTGTGTAGAGTTTAGAATTTAAAACTATTTTTATTAGCTAATGGCCATAATCAGGGTTGAATGGGCTCTATAATGAAGCAATCAATTTGGAAAATAAGTTTGTAACAGAAGCATAATTTGTGAACAATTCAGTAAGTGTTGGATTTATGACAAGTGATCCTGCACCCAGACGCTGTATGTTCTTACCCCACGAGTGGGGCCTTCCCTCAAGAACCTATAACGCTGAATGACTCGGAGCAGGAGCTTAGAAAATACTTGTTGATTGGTTGGGTGGTTGGATGCTCTTCACTGTGGGAATTATATGGAACTTGGTGTTTCACGCGGCAAAGTGCGACTTACATCCCTCACGTTACTTTAGAAAGAGAGGAGATTTCTGGCTTTCCATTTCTTTGATCTTTCCCCTTCCGATTCACCTGTTTTTCTGCATTATTAGATGGATGAATAATATGAACAATAACTTTCGTACAGTTTGCAAGTTCTTTTTTTAAAGTTTATTAAGGTGCCCTTCTTTTCTGGGAGTGCTAGCACTCTTCCCCTGATCCCACATATCCAGTGAGATGTCCTTTCTCCTTTGTTAGGCCTCAGGTTTCAGTCACTTAGTGGTACACACTGTATTCTCTTTTTTATAATATATTTATTTTTGTACTAAGAAGTTTCTATAAGTGTATGAATAATAGTATAAAAATAAGTATAACAGCATAAGAAAAAAGTATCTATCCCTTTGTCCTATGATGGAGAATTTTTTTTTTTTAGGGCCAGAAATAATCTACAGCAATGGATGTACTTTTTAATTATTTTAGAAAAAAAAAACAAGCTCTTTGAGTGTGAGTCACTCACATTCATTATGTCAGAAAATGTCTCTTTGGAGACTAGGGGAAATTTCAGAATGAACAGAATGAAGGGAGATTTCGTTCTGTCTAAAACATAGCCACTAACTGTCATGGACCTAAGGAGCCGTCTTTTGAATCAGCTACCAGCACAGCGGGGGTACGGGGCCGATGAGCCTGTCAAAATCCCTTGTCCTAAAGTGGCCAACAGACAGGGAAGGCAAGATGGACTGGCCTCACTCTGTTTTTCCCAGTACAAACTCCCTTTCCACTTCCTAACCTATTTTTGAAGCCCATCTCTGTCTTCTGTTTTAACTCGATATTTGGGGAATCAAAGTCAGCTTCCCAAGAGTAAAGAAAAATGGTGGCATATGTCACAAGCAGGCATTCTCTGAGAATTCTTCTTCTGTGTCATCTATGCCTTCTCTCAGCAACCAACCCTGACTAAACGCCCGCCCTGGAGAACTCCTGAGAAATGAGAGTTGTAAGCTGCATTGGAACAGAGCAAAGCCAGAGTCTTCACAGTAACCTTCAAGACCTTCACTTGGGGACACCCCCAACCTGCAGGCTAACACCTGCCACTCTCCCTTCTCATTCCACTCTCCCCTGGCTCCCTGGCTGCGCCTCCTCCCCACCAAAGAGCTACAGTGTGACATCCCTCCCCACCTCAGCAGCTTGGGCAAATCACGTTCTCAGTGGCTTGCACTGACTACCTTACTGAAAATCATGGAGCTCTCTACCCTGGCATTCTCAAGCCTCTTTATCTTCTCTGGTTTTAAAAATTGCATTTATCATCTTCTAAAATACCAATTGCTTTGTTTCTTATGTTTATTATTTTTTTATCTATCTCCTTCCTCTGGTCCCCAAAATAAGCTCATTGGAGCTTTCTTTGTCTATTGTTTCTGTTGTTTTGTTCACCAATATGTCTAGAGTAGTGTCTAGGTTTTATTAGGTACCCAGTAAATAGCTGTTAATGGTTTAATAAATGAATAAATTATCCTTTTGCTTCTTTTGTCAGACAACTGATAAGAAGTGGTTATATTTATAATAAAATCTCATTCATTAAATATAAAGATCCAAAATATAGCCATCTTATTTTTAAGGTTAAACAGTTGCAGCAGACTCTTAAGAAGCTTATGGATTAGACTTGGTTTTTTGAGTCTTGGTTCCACTCTTATGAAGCTTGTTGCCAAAAATTTCCACGGTAGCTGATTCTTTGTAAAGAGTGAAGGGATGTATTTGGAGCACAAAACCTCTGTGTAAGGATCACTAAACTCTGGTGTGTGCTTTTCTTCATTCACCTCTGTTAGCTTTGGCTCTGGGTCTTAAGCTAAATTCTACCATAAGTGTTGCTGCTTTCGAGCCTCTTATGCAAAAATGTAGGCGGCAACAAGACCTAACTTGCTTGACTCCTGGCACTAGAAAATGATTTGGGTTAAATATGAGCTGCCTCTCAACAAGGCTTGCAAATTAAAGAACTATAATTTCTCAGGCTATAGCGCAGGAAAAGCCCTGCACTAGACATGATTCATTGATTATATTTTAGGTGTATGTTTTGTCTAGTCCACAAATTCACTCATTCTGTTTCTATGTACAAGTGTACCTGGGGGTATACATCTCTTTTCCAATTTTCTTAGTATCTTTTCCACAATTAAAAATCAACTCTGATGCTATGAGCTCATTTTAAATCAAGAAATATCTTTGTTTTCGCCAAAGGAGAATTGTCTTATAGGGTTTTTCTTTTCGTTATTTATTTGTTTAACATTCCGAAGAAATCCTTAAGCCAAGAAGCCATAGCCTAGGTGTCAGCAGCTGCTAACAATTAAAGCAAACAATATATTGAAAAAAAGTGGTTTAATCACCATGAAGCCTGGGGCTCCTGGGTGGCTCAGTCGGTTGGGCATCTGCCTTTGGCTCCGGTCATGATCCCAGGTCCTGGGACCTGGCCCCACATTGGGCTCCCTGCTCGTCGGGGAGCCTGCTTCTCCCTCTCCCTCTGTCTCTTCCCTCTGCTCCTGCTCTCTCTCTCTCAAATAAATAAATAAAATCTTAAAAAAAAAAAAAGTTGTAATCACCATGAAGCCTGGAATGGGAAGGTGTGGGGAGGAGAAAGGGCCCTTATCATTTGTATGTTCATGTTTATTCTTCTGATTCTAATTCAATATAATGCATTTAATTCTAGGAGAAGGCTGAGAAATTTACCTTCTAATCAGAGTTTAATTCCAAGGTTGAAACCATGCTTAGAAACACAAGCTCACATTCCAAAAAGTTCATCCCCTGAGACCTGCTATGATAGCTAGACATGATCTGTTTAACTCTTTCCTTTGGAAAGATCCAAGGTTATTTTCCAGGTTTTGTGATCTGTGAGCTTTCAGCTGTGTTGTTTCTAGATCCCAATGCTGATAAGACCCTGAAATCGGGTTAATCAGTTTAGGGGACTTGGTCTGTTCCATGGGCCCACCCCAACCAGGCTCTGGGGAGGTAGATAAGCTGGGAACCAGTCCCAGCTCTGGTCCTTTGTAACTGTGTGACCTTGGAATTCATCAGCGCCTCCTTTTCCTCACTGATAAATGAGAAATAACAAGGACACCAACTGCATAGGGTCAATCAGTAGTAGTTCTCAGTAAACATTAGCTGTCAATATCATCCACATCCTTTAATCTTCACAACATTCCTCCAACAATTCTACAATTCCACAACAAATCCACATCCCTGCCTTAGAAATCATCAAATCGAGGCACAGGACAACTTGCTCAAAGGCATCCAGAAAATAAGGGATTAAGCTAATTCAAATACAGAAAAGTTCCTGCTCCTTCTTCAGGACAACTCCTTTGAAGCTATTTGATTTGAACCTAAGAATTTCTTTTTGTCTGTAGGTTGAGAACATGGATCTTAATAATTTCCATTTCTTTGTGTTACTTACCAAGGATCTGGGGCTGAAAGTCAGCCCCTATCTTGACCCTCAGTTATTCTGAAGCATTCGTTTTTTGCTATAAGAGAATATTCTACCCTGGAGATCTGATCACATAACTCTATACTACTGTTTGTACAAAGCTGTGCTAGTTCCTGGGAGCCTTTGTAACATATATTCGCCCCTGGGGTCACTAAAGGCAGAGAGAGCAACAGTTAAGTGGGAGTTAAGTGAAACATTTATATGAGCTGGTGAAGGAACATTACAACTGGGGCCACATCCCTTGGGGCATATACAATTCAGCTTTATTTCAGAGTGCAATTCATCTTTCTGTATTTTAAAAGACATTATGCTTCAAACATTTTATGGTGTTTTAATGGCCCCTTCAAAAGGGAATTCCTGAACCTGCTTTGAATGCCTGCTGTGTGCCTAGCACTATGTTTTGGACCTGAGAGGGTCCATGCATGACCGTTACTGTGAGCTAATAATCGAGTGGAGACACCTTAATAACACAGGACAAAATAGGAACTGCAAAGAATGTGCTGGCAAAGTGGACCTTTGTTTTCCCCAAGGCTAATAAGCATCCTTCGATATGAGAAAGACCTTTAATATGAGGTGGTTATTTTGAACCAAAGGAATGTGCAGTGATCGAACAAGAAAAGGGAACCACTTATTCTGATGGGGAAGCTTGGGGAAGGCCTCATGGAAGAAACGTTCCTGGCCTTGAAGAATAAATAAAATTGTAATCGAGGGCTACCGAGGCGGGGAAGCTGCTGAGGTGACTGAACATTCCGACGGCCAGGAGCCTCTGCTGTTAAGCGTGGCTTCCTACAGGCGGCGGTGGAAGAGAAAGGGTGAGGGGAAGTTGGAGCCCATCGTGAAGACATAACTGACGTAGAATGGAGCGTGTGTTCTATTATCTGAATAATTGGGAGGTTCTTGAAGGGCAGAGTAACATATTCACTTTGCTGGTTTGAAAAATAATTCTGGAGGTAATGCAGAGGATGAATTTAGGGGGTGAACCTAGAAATAGGACCATCAGCTAGGAAGTGAGTGCGGAAGGCTCGTGGAGCGCTGCTGTCAGGCAGGAATGAGGCCCTCACAGTGACGGTTGCCCAGGAAATAAAAAAGCTTTCTGAGGGAGCCAGAGACCACTCACCAGGACAATAATTTGCTATTGTCCATGGGGAGTGGGGAGAAATGAAAGATGGGATGAAAGAATTGGTGAGTGCAGCCAGGGTGTCTTGTGAGGAGATGGCAGGTGCAGGGTTCCCTGACGAAGTTGGAGCTACTGGAAAATCTCACGTTTCAGGTTTATGATCATGCTCGGCTGCACTGCAATAATGGCATCTTCCAAAATCCTCGCCATCTTACAGAGCATAGTTTCCTATTTTCAAGGCACAAATCTATTTGCTAGAAGCAAACCATTCAAAAGACAGCTTAGAATGTGCCCAGAGGAGGCCACACCAATGCCCTCTATAGCTTGAATTTATAGGAGAGGCAAAACTTGATCTCTTCCCATTTGGGCGTTCAACTGGGACTCTAATGAAAGGACACGTTAAGGAGAAAAACAGACGTATAGTAACATGTACATTTCATGTATACCCGGGAAAAATAAAGTAACTCAAAGAGGTGGCTTTAGAATCCTGAATTAAATACCACTGAGTAGGGGAAGGGGAGGGGACGTAGGCCTCTGAAGGGAGAGCATCTGATCTTTAGGAAAAATAGGTAGGATGAATTTTGTGTGATCAGGTTTGTCAGAGTGCCATATCAACTTCCGGTCTCCTCTCTGGCACTAAGAGTCAGTCCTCCCTGATCAATAACACTCTTGGGAAGGGGATTTATGACAATTCTTATGCAGGATTTATCTTTAGACAGATTAGGGTTGTTCAGAGAAAGTGTCTTCTTGCATTTATTGTTTTCAAATGCTTGCAGTTCAAAAATCATCAATATAGCAAGTAGCAGATTTTGGGGGGTTTGTTCTGCCACCCTTCAAGCTAAAGCCGGTGGCCTGGGAATAACTATGTCACATGCCCAGAAAAAGCCACTGGAAGAGCAATGCTTTGAGAGCTGCTTTAAAGAAGGTTATTCCTAGCCTTATCTGTTTCTCTGAAAATACATTTCACCTCTCTCATTTTCTCTCTTTTTCTTCCTCATGCCTACACTTTTTAGAGGAAAAGTCCGGTAAGAAATTAGTCCTTTCCACATTTTGGCCAAACATGACTTCTGTTCATTTTCATCATCTCCGTAATGACTGACTGTGTTTAACACCTAAACGAGATTTTGAATTTTAAAAACAAACCTTCGTGAACCAGGACAAGGTCTAATTACGCCCCATGGGGAGAAAAGGAAGTTGGTTGCTAAGTGACTTCACAAGTCTGTTATGAAGGGCCACAGTGTAATTTTGTGAAGATTCACCTCTTCCTCAATCACAGGCATGTGATTAAATATTAAAAGTATGGAGTTTTATTTAACACAGCTTCCACTTGGATTAGTCCCGCTGCATATACCTGCCATGAGCTAGGCAAACATTCTTTTAAGTTAATTTCTTGTTTAATGCTCAACATGATAGCATTCATGAATGAAGGCTTGTGAAGCTGGCCTAGAAGAGGGAAGTTGTCTTTCTTCTTTTATTTTTCAGCTAATCAGAAAAATATTCCCTTCTGGAGTTGTCAAAGAGACAGAAGAAAAAGAGGATTTTATAAAGTGCAAAGCAACTCTTCCACACTCCTTCTTAGTACCAGTGGGTGATTTTTAGTGGCAGCACAAATCTGGTATGATGTACCTACATCTTTTTTTATTTTAGGACAACAATGAAATAGATCTAAAAAGAGAGAGAGAGCAAGAGAGAGAAATTCAATGTTCTCTTCTCAGTTGCCTGGTATATTGGGAAAATGTTCCCAGGATGCCGATGCTCGGCTGACACAGGTAACCTCTCCACCAAAAAAGTATGGAAATACTGTGTTTCCACGTGAACGAGCACCAAGAAATGCTTGTTGTATTGAACTCACCTAAGTGGATACTGCAGCAAGGGCTAAACGTGTCATCCCATCCATGGGCCCCCAGCCTGGCGGTCTCCGTACCACCTGCAGGATACCCCAGCTGTGGCAGGTCCGTGTGATAGGAGGGAGGAGAAGTGGAAGACATAGAAGAACAAAAATGGGATCAAAATACTAAAATACATCAAAATAGAAACGCAAAGTCTTTTGGTTTCTAAAAATAAAATAAACACAGTATTTTATCGTCACTACGACTACTACTAAACTGAACGGCCGCTTGCGAGTAACCGAGTCAGCTGCAGATGACGTGCTACGTGGCGTACAATTCTGTCGGGTGCTTTAGTAGCCTCTCTTTATATGTTGCCAATTGCGCTTATTCTTGACTCTGAATCTTTCTCTGAATTATCCAAATTTGACCACTTCAAAAATTGACTCGATTGGGTGGCCTGAAGTTTACCTGCAGCGCCTCAAAAAGGCGCTGTTCCTCATTCGTTTTCCGCTGTTGTCCTTCCCCCAACTTTAACAAGTAATCCTTGTCGTTTTGAGCTGTGTGCTTTTAAGGGTGAGTCCTCCTACTCCCTGGCCTCATTTTCCTTTGGAAACGTCCATCTTGTTGATTGCTCAATCTGGTTGAGTCTTAATGATGTCTTGGTTAGTAGCGGGCTCTTTGTTTCTCTTCCCAAACGGAGTTTCAGAAGATCATCTCAACCAAGCCCTATTGGACATGATAGGTATTCACTCTAATCTGACTTGTAATGGATACAGGAACAAATTTAAATATAGACAAACACCTACAAGGGATGGGGGTAGGGGAGAAGGGCTTGCCAGATAGCTGGCCTTCCCCATCGGCATTTAAAAGCAAGTAAGAAAATGGGCTGGAATCAAAATAATATGCATAATGATCGCATATTCTTTTTTTAAAAGATTTATTTATTTATTTATTTGATAGAGACAGCCAGCGAGAGAGGGAACACAAGCAGGGGGAGTGGGAGAGGAAGAAGCAGGCTCCCAGCAGAGGAGCCTGATGTGGGGCTCGACCCCAGAACGCTGGGATCACACCCTGAGCCGAAGGCAGACACTTAAGGACTGTGCCACCTAGGCGCCCCAGTGATCGCACATTCTAATGCTTTCCTAGAAAATTCTCTAACATGAATCACCGAATTTGCTATGACTAGCCTATATAAAAATGTTTGTTTGGTGCTTGGTAGCTTTTCACGCGTTTTCCTCTGGTTCCCCATCGCACTGAATTTAGCATGTCGTAAAGCTTCAAAACCTGAGGCTGACTTAGTGATTTTGATGAGCAAGACAGATTGTGTTTGGTTACTTCTTTTTATAAATATCTTAAAACACTTACCCGCATTGGCTAAGACTAAGGTATCCTAGGAGGCTGACTTAAAATTAATCCTTTTGTGCAAAAAATAACAAAGCAAAGCTGGTGTGGAATAAGGACACTGCGGAAACCATGAGGACATAGGCTGAAATATTATTTCAGGGAGGCATATTCATATTGCAAATTATATACATTCTAGAAATACAACATGTTCTAACCAAAGATCTTCATTCTAGTGACCAAATTATAAATGATTTCTGTACACCCAGTTTGAAAACAGCCTCAAGATACAAAGTAAGAGTTATCTCTTATTCAAACACCAAAATAGAAGTAGAGGGAATAATAAATCTTTCCAAAACCTTTTCCAGAATATATCAGAAGATCAAGAGAAATCTAGGAATTAGCGATTAATATTTAAATAGGAACACAGAAGATTTGTTCAGAAAAGGAAAAGACCAATTGCAAAGTCCCTGTTTGAGTAATCAGGTGAAGTCATAAGAACAGTAGATAAAATTTACTGGGAGCTTATTACATGTGATACAGGTGCCTGCAATCAGAGACAAATTGGCCACCTGCAGATTCAGAACAACGGAATAAGTGTTTTGTTTGCTTGTGCAGATAAAAACAACTTTAGCCCCATTAAAAACCAGAATGTTTGAAATTAAAAAAAAAAAACAAAAATCAGGATGTGCTTCTTCTCTCGACAACTTTGAGGATCTGGCAACCCTAGGCCCAAATTTTTGCGGGGCAGGCATGGGTGCACCTGAGTAGTAGCGAGCTCCCCAGAGCTTTGTGAAAGACACATGCCCTTACCGACAGCACCCCTCTCCTTGCCCTGGACTCCTCTGAGTTTGCCACTCAACGCCTAGTGTTCAGCTTACAGAATATATCAAGGGGGGGTCGCCCGCCTCGGGTGGCTCAGTCATTGAAGTGTCTGACTCTTGATTTGGGCTCAGGTCCTGATCTCAGGGTTGTGAGATCGAGCCCCGCCTTGGGCTCCATGCTGGGTGTAGAGTCTGCTTGAGATTCTCTTTCTCCCTCTCCCTCTGCCTCTCCTGCCCCCCTTCCCCAACCTCACGCTCTCTCACGCTCTTTCTCTCTCTCTCTCTCTCTCAATGAAAAGAATCTAAACTAGAATATACCAAGACCGGATACAAATGACTTTCCTTCCACCTTTGAAGCAAATTCTATATATTGGAAGAACAAAGATAAAACGCTAAAGACTTCAGAGATCTTGGAAAATGAGAGGAGAAGTAGTAAAATAAAAAATAGGCAAAGGCCCTCCTCTCCTGGCTCATACAGATTTTGCTGTCAAATTGTTCTCAGCATAACATATTGCTGCTTTGTGCACCTTAATGGTGATAAATAACATATATGGAGCCCTTCAATCCGACATGGAGAATTCTTTTTCTTTTGAAGGTTTCGAATAGCTCTTAATTATGGACTTTGAGGCTTTCTGGGTCTGACCTCTCCACAGCTTCTAGCTGGGCTTTCTGGATTCATGCTTGTGACTGCATGAATTTGAACAGCTTTTCCCAGATAAAGGCATTTTGCAAGTGGAGTTTCCAAAATGCTATCTTTTTTTTTTTTTTTTTTAATTCAAGTTAGCTAACATACACTGTAGTATTGGTTTCAGGAGTAGAATTTAGTGACTCAACACTTATATCTAACACCCAGTTTCATCCCAATAAATGCCCTCCTTAATGCCCATCACCTATTTAGCCCCCCCCCCACCTACCTCCCTTGAGCAGGCCAAATACTATCACGATGCTGTCTTTCTCTGGGAAAAAGAAAATACAAACAGGAACTGTTGATTAAAAATATAGGTTTTTAACTCATTGGAGATTAAAATACAGCTTAATTTGGGTAGATTAATATGACTTCAGTTATTTTGAAAAGTGTTCTCTATAACCTTAAATTAATAAAGTTTCTTTGAATGTAAGGTTTTGCCTCTGTGGGTGCGATCTGCATTTTATTTTGCATTACTTTTCATAATTTCATCTCAGGGAAATTTGTGTCACTTTTAATCCCCTCTTTGCTGTAGTTTATGCCACTTTTAAAAGTGAATTGTTTGCCATGAGATTGAGGCTAAAATCATAAAACCCACGTTTTCTTCTTAGAGAAGAATTTTAGTCTGGGCATTAAAAGAATTATAAAGTCTAAATTTTCATATAAAATACTAAATTCCTCCCAAAACTCAGTATGAATTAGTAAAAGAAGCCCAGAAATACATATTCATAAATGGTTTTTTCTCTGATTTTATATAAGTTACATCCACAGATACAGACAGATGTATAAGAAAGGTGGGAAATTAGAAAGTCTAAATATTAGAAATAATATTAGATATTATTATTATTAGATATAATTATAGATAATT
>NC_048219.1:40116330-40167908 GCF_002007445.2 Ailuropoda melanoleuca
CTGCTCCTTCTTCAGGACAACTCCTTTGAAGCTATTTGATTTGAACCTAAGAATTTCTTTTTGTCTGTAGGTTGAGAACGTGGATCTTAATAATTTCCATTTCTTTGTGTTACTTACCAAGGATCTGGGGCTGAAAGTCAGCCCCTATCTTGACCCTCAGTTATTCTGAAGCATTCGTTTTTTGCTATAAGAGAATATTCTACCCTGGAGATCTGATCACATAACTCTATACTACTGTTTGTACAAAGCTGTGCTAGTTCCTGGGAGCCTTTGTAACATATATTCGCCCCTGGGGTCACTAAAGGCAGAGAGAGCAACAGTTAAGTGGGAGTTAAGTGAAACATTTATACGAGCTGGTGAAGGAACATTACAACTGGGGCCACATCCCTTGGGGCATATACAATTCAGCTTTATTTCAGAGTGCAATTCATCTTTCTGTATTTTAAAAGACATTATGCTTCAAACATTTTATGGTGTTTTAATGGCCCCTTCAAAAGGGAATTCCTGAACCTGCTTTGAATGCCTGCTGTGTGCCTAGCACTATGTTTTGGACCTGAGAGGGTCCATGCATGACCGTTACTGTGAGCTAATAATCGAGTGGAGACAACTTAATAACACAGGACAAAATAGGAACTGCAAAGAATGTGCTGGCAAAGTGGACCTTTGTTTTCCCCAAGGCTAATAAGCATCCTTCGATATGAGAAAGACCTTTAATATGAGGTGGTTATTTTGAACCAAAGGAATGTGCAGTGATCGAACAAGAAAAGGGAACCACTTATTCTGATGGGGAAGCTTGGGGAAGGCCTCATGGAAGAAACGTTCCTGGCCTTGAAGAATAAATAAAATTGTAATCGAGGGCTACCGAGGCGGGGAAGCTGCTGAGGTGACTGAACATTCCGACGGCCAGGAGCCTCTGCTGTTAAGCGTGGCTTCCTACAGGCGGCGGTGGAAGAGAAAGGGTGAGGGGAAGTTGGAGCCCATCGTGAAGACATAACTGACGTAGAATGGAGCGTGTGTTCTATTATCTGAATAATTGGGAGGTTCTTGAAGGGCAGAGTAACATATTCACTTTGCTGGTTTGAAAAATAATTCTGGAGGTAATGCAGAGGATGAATTTAGGGGGTGAACCTAGAAATAGGACCATCAGCTAGGAAGTGAGTGCGGAAGGCTCGTGGAGCGCTGCTGTCAGGCAGGAATGAGGCCCTCACAGTGACGGTTGCCCAGGAAATAAAAAAGCTTTCTGAGGGAGCCAGAGACCACTCACCAGGACAATAATTTGCTATTGTCCATGGGGAGTGGGGAGAAATGAAAGATGGGATGAAAGAATTGGTGAGTGCAGCCAGGGTGTCTTGTGAGGAGATGGCAGGTGCAGGGTTCCCTGACGAAGTTGGAGCTACTGGAAAATCTCACGTTTCAGGTTTATGATCATGCTCGGCTGCACTGCAATAATGGCATCTTCCAAAATCCTCGCCATCTTACAGAGCATAGTTTCCTATTTTCAAGGCACAAATCTATTTGCTAGAAGCAAACCATTCAAAAGACAGCTTAGAATGTGCCCAGAGGAGGCCACACCAATGCCCTCTATAGCTTGAATTTATAGGAGAGGCAAAACTTGATCTCTTCCCATTTGGGCGTTCAACTGGGACTCTAATGAAAGGACACGTTAAGGAGAAAAACAGACGTATAGTAACATGTACATTTCATGTATACCCGGGAAAAATAAAGTAACTCAAAGAGGTGGCTTTAGAATCCTGAATTAAATACCACTGAGTAGGGGAAGGGGAGGGGACGTAGGCCTCTGAAGGGAGAGCATCTGATCTTTAGGAAAAATAGGTAGGATGAATTTTGTGTGATCAGGTTTGTCAGAGTGCCATATCAACTTCCGGTCTCCTCTCTGGCACTAAGAGTCAGTCCTCCCTGATCAATAACACTCTTGGGAAGGGGATTTATGACAATTCTTATGCAGGATTTATCTTTAGACAGATTAGGGTTGTTCAGAGAAAGTGTCTTCTTGCATTTATTGTTTTCAAATGCTTGCAGTTCAAAAATCATCAATATAGCAAGTAGCAGATTTTGGGGGGTTTGTTCTGCCACCCTTCAAGCTAAAGCCGGTGGCCTGGGAATAACTATGTCACATGCCCAGAAAAAGCCACTGGAAGAGCAATGCTTTGAGAGCTGCTTTAAAGAAGGTTATTCCTAGCCTTATCTGTTTCTCTGAAAATACATTTCACCTCTCTCATTTTCTCTCTTTTTCTTCCTCATGCCTACACTTTTTAGAGGAAAAGTCCGGTAAGAAATTAGTCCTTTCCACATTTTGGCCAAACATGACTTCTGTTCATTNAAAGTCCGGTAAGAAATTAGTCCTTTCCACATTTTGGCCAAACATGACTTCTGTTCATTTTCATCATCTCCGTAATGACTGACTGTGTTTAACACCTAAACGAGATTTTGAATTTTAAAAACAAACCTTCGTGAACCAGGACAAGGTCTAATTACGCCCCATGGGGAGAAAAGGAAGTTGGTTGCTAAGTGACTTCACAAGTCTGTTATGAAGGGCCACAGTGTAATTTTGTGAAGATTCACCTCTTCCTCAATCACAGGCATGTGATTAAATATTAAAAGTATGGAGTTTTATTTAACACAGCTTCCACTTGGATTTGTCCCGCTGCATATACCTGCCATGAGCTAGGCAAACATTCTTTTAAGTTAATTTCTTGTTTAATGCTCAACATGATAGCATTCATGAATGAAGGCTTGTGAAGCTGGCCTAGAAGAGGGAAGTTGTCTTTCTTCTTTTATTTTTCAGCTAATCAGAAAAATATTCCCTTCTGGAGTTGTCAAAGAGACAGAAGAAAAAGAGGATTTTATAAAGTGCAAAGCAACTCTTCCACACTCCTTCTTAGTACCAGTGGGTGATTTTTAGTGGCAGCACAAATCTGGTATGATGTACCTACATCTTTTTTTATTTTAGGACAACAATGAAATAGATCTAAAAAGAGAGAGAGAGCAAGAGAGAGAAATTCAATGTTCTCTTCTCAGTTGCCTGGTATATTGGGAAAATGTTCCCAGGATGCCGATGCTCGGCTGACACAGGTAACCTCTCCACCAAAAAAGTATGGAAATACTGTGTTTCCACGTGAACGAGCACCAAGAAATGCTTGTTGTATTGAACTCACCTAAGTGGATACTGCAGCAAGGGCTAAACGTGTCATCCCATCCATGGGCCCCCAGCCTGGCGGTCTCCGTACCACCTGCAGGATACCCCAGCTGTGGCAGGTCCGTGTGATAGGAGGGAGGAGAAGTGGAAGACATAGAAGAACAAAAATGGGATCAAAATACTAAAATACATCAAAATAGAAACGCAAAGTCTTTTGGTTTCTAAAAATAAAATAAACACAGTATTTTATCGTCACTACGACTACTACTAAACTGAACGGCCGCTTGCGAGTAACCGAGTCAGCTGCAGATGACGTGCTACGTGGCGTACAATTCTGTCGGGTGCTTTAGTAGCCTCTCTTTATATGTTGCCAATTGCGCTTATTCTTGACTCTGAATCTTTCTCTGAATTATCCAAATTTGACCACTTCAAAAATTGACTCGATTGGGTGGCCTGAAGTTTACCTGCAGCGCCTCAAAAAGGCGCTGTTCCTCATTCGTTTTCCGCTGTTGTCCTTCCCCCAACTTTAACAAGTAATCCTTGTCGTTTTGAGCTGTGTGCTTTTAAGGGTGAGTCCTCCTACTCCCTGGCCTCATTTTCCTTTGGAAACGTCCATCTTGTTGATTGCTCAATCTGGTTGAGTCTTAATGATGTCTTGGTTAGTAGCGGGCTCTTTGTTTCTCTTCCCAAACGGAGTTTCAGAAGATCATCTCAACCAAGCCCTATTGGACATGATAGGTATTCACTCTAATCTGACTTGTAATGGATACAGGAACAAATTTAAATATAGACAAACACCTACAAGGGATGGGGGTAGGGGAGAAGGGCTTGCCAGATAGCTGGCCTTCCCCATCGGCATTTAAAAGCAAGTAAGAAAATGGGCTGGAATCAAAATAATATGCATAATGATCGCATATTCTTTTTTTAAAAGATTTATTTATTTATTTATTTGATAGAGACAGCCAGCGAGAGAGGGAACACAAGCAGGGGGAGTGGGAGAGGAAGAAGCAGGCTCCCAGCAGAGGAGCCTGATGTGGGGCTCGACCCCAGAACGCTGGGATCACACCCTGAGCCGAAGGCAGACACTTAAGGACTGTGCCACCTAGGCGCCCCAGTGATCGCACATTCTAATGCTTTCCTAGAAAATTCTCTAACATGAATCACCGAATTTGCTATGACTAGCCTATATAAAAATGTTTGTTTGGTGCTTGGTAGCTTTTCACGCGTTTTCCTCTGGTTCCCCATCGCACTGAATTTAGCATGTCGTAAAGCTTCAAAACCTGAGGCTGACTTAGTGATTTTGATGAGCAAGACAGATTGTGTTTGGTTACTTCTTTTTATAAATATCTTAAAACACTTACCCGCATTGGCTAAGACTAAGGTATCCTAGGAGGCTGACTTAAAATTAATCCTTTTGTGCAAAAAATAACAAAGCAAAGCTGGTGTGGAATAAGGACACTGCGGAAACCATGAGGACATAGGCTGAAATATTATTTCAGGGAGGCATATTCATATTGCAAATTATATACATTCTAGAAATACAACATGTTCTAACCAAAGATCTTCATTCTAGTGACCAAATTATAAATGATTTCTGTACACCCAGTTTGAAAACAGCCTCAAGATACAAAGTAAGAGTTATCTCTTATTCAAACACCAAAATAGAAGTAGAGGGAATAATAAATCTTTCCAAAACCTTTTCCAGAATATATCAGAAGATCAAGAGAAATCTAGGAATTAGCGATTAATATTTAAATAGGAACACAGAAGATTTGTTCAGAAAAGGAAAAGACCAATTGCAAAGTCCCTGTTTGAGTAATCAGGTGAAGTCATAAGAACAGTAGATAAAATTTACTGGGAGCTTATTACATGTGATACAGGTGCCTGCAATCAGAGACAAATTGGCCACCTGCAGATTCAGAACAACGGAATAAGTGTTTTGTTTGCTTGTGCAGATAAAAACAACTTTAGCCCCATTAAAAACCAGAATGTTTGAAATTAAAAAAAAAAAACAAAAATCAGGATGTGCTTCTTCTCTCGACAACTTTGAGGATCTGGCAACCCTAGGCCCAAATTTTTGCGGGGCAGGCATGGGTGCACCTGAGTAGTAGCGAGCTCCCCAGAGCTTTGTGAAAGACACATGCCCTTACCGACAGCACCCCTCTCCTTGCCCTGGACTCCTCTGAGTTTGCCACTCAACGCCTAGTGTTCAGCTTACAGAATATATCAAGGGGGGGTCGCCCGCCTCGGGTGGCTCAGTCATTGAAGTGTCTGACTCTTGATTTGGGCTCAGGTCCTGATCTCAGGGTTGTGAGATCGAGCCCCGCCTTGGGCTCCATGCTGGGTGTAGAGTCTGCTTGAGATTCTCTTTCTCCCTCTCCCTCTGCCTCTCCTGCCCCCCTTCCCCAACCTCACGCTCTCTCACGCTCTTTCTCTCTCTCTCTCTCTCTCAATGAAAAGAATCTAAACTAGAATATACCAAGACCGGATACAAATGACTTTCCTTCCACCTTTGAAGCAAATTCTATATATTGGAAGAACAAAGATAAAACGCTAAAGACTTCAGAGATCTTGGAAAATGAGAGGAGAAGGAGTAAAATAAAAAATAGGCAAAGGCCCTCCTCTCCTGGCTCATACAGATTTTGCTGTCAAATTGTTCTCAGCATAACATATTGCTGCTTTGTGCACCTTAATGGTGATAAATAACATATATGGAGCCCTTCAATCCGACATGGAGAATTCTTTTTCTTTTGAAGGTTTCGAATAGCTCTTAATTATGGACTTTGAGGCTTTCTGGGTCTGACCTCTCCACAGCTTCTAGCTGGGCTTTCTGGATTCATGCTTGTGACTGCATGAATTTGAACAGCTTTTCCCAGATAAAGGCATTTTGCAAGTGGAGTTTCCAAAATGCTATCTTTTTTTTTTTTTTTTTTAATTCAAGTTAGCTAACATACACTGTAGTATTGGTTTCAGGAGTAGAATTTAGTGACTCAACACTTATATCTAACACCCAGTTTCATCCCAATAAATGCCCTCCTTAATGCCCATCACCTATTTAGCCCCCCCCCCACCTACCTCCCTTGAGCAGGCCAAATACTATCACGATGCTGTCTTTCTCTGGGAAAAAGAAAATACAAACAGGAACTGTTGATTAAAAATATAGGTTTTTAACTCATTGGAGATTAAAATACAGCTTAATTTGGGTAGATTAATATGACTTCAGTTATTTTGAAAAGTGTTCTCTATAACCTTAAATTAATAAAGTTTCTTTGAATGTAAGGTTTTGCCTCTGTGGGTGCGATCTGCATTTTATTTTGCATTACTTTTCATAATTTCATCTCAGGGAAATTTGTGTCACTTTTAATCCCCTCTTTGCTGTAGTTTATGCCACTTTTAAAAGTGAATTGTTTGCCATGAGATTGAGGCTAAAATCATAAAACCCACGTTTTCTTCTTAGAGAAGAATTTTAGTCTGGGCATTAAAAGAATTATAAAGTCTAAATTTTCATATAAAATACTAAATTCCTCCCAAAACTCAGTATGAATTAGTAAAAGAAGCCCAGAAATACATATTCATAAATGGTTTTTTCTCTGATTTTATATAAGTTACATCCACAGATACAGACAGATGTATAAGAAAGGTGGGAAATTAGAAAGTCTAAATATTAGAAATAATATTAGATATTATTATTATTAGATATAATTATAGATAATTAATATATTATCTCTAATATAATATTAATATACTATTATAATAATCTAATAATAATATTAGAAATAAAATTGACTAGAGTAAGTATGTCTAAAATAATGAGTTCTGTTACAAAACATTCAAAACAGGAAGTAACCTTTCATGGTTCTCTGCTTTAGGGGTCCTCCAACAATATAATGTAAGAATGAGACCAGAGATCTAAACTCTGTCTCTGGTTCTACGCATTCACTAACTGTGGGTCTCAGAGACTCACTTCCCCCTCTTTATCATATAGGCCATTGGACCAGATATGCATGGAGGCCTCCCAGGTATAAAATACTAGAGGCTTGTTTCCTGTCTATGTTCTAGAGTAGAACAGTTCTTTTCATTTGAGCAACCTTCTAGATACTTACGTGTTTGTGCTTCTGGCCTGGATTGGGGGATTTGGGCAATACGGGGTCCCAGGTAGCCTTTAGTAACTTCATGAGGTAGCCCAAATTTTGAAAGCAAGACTCTAAGCAAAATCTCTTCCCCACTCACATGGTAGTCACTCTTGTTACTGCGGAAAAATCCTGAAGAGGGAGAGTAATCAGAGATTGTTGGGGGAAATTGATAGCAGCCATAATCCGGGTGTGAGAAGTGAAAGAGAGAAGTCATATGTCTGCTCCTTGTGTTATTTCAGACATTATCAGGTCCACCATTGTTCTACTGGTGCTGGACAGTTTGCGTTATTGCCACCTGTCCTTGTCAGATTCTCCTAGTCTTCCCCATCACATCCCTACCCATTGGTAGAGCTGCCCAAATCACCAGGCCAAGAACAGATACAAAAAAGAGTCCTCATCAGCATTCATGCCATAGTACACCAAAGAGAAGAGCCAGGCAAAGAGGAGGTCTTTCTACTCCTGCTCTCTGATTTGGGGAGGCTCCAATTTAGTCCAAATTATGTGGGAAATGAATTATGTCTATGGCATTTGCTAACCCCGTTGTGTGTGGAAATACTTTTCTCTGTTGTACCTACTCTCTAAAACCTCCTCCCCAAATGATCTGGAAAGAAACTCCTTAGGATAAAATATTGAAAGCTGTCAGTGAGGTTGTCTTGGACGTTTCTTTCTTGTCCTTGTGTGCTTGTATCACTGAAATAGTACACCCCAATAGGAAAGCTGTATTGTACCACAGATAGCTTCTTTTTAAGCTTCTCCAAACCTCCTTATGGTTTAAGTAAGCCAGAGGCACGATGACTGCCTGTCTTCCTTTGTCCTGGTTACTTGGAGTCTATGTTTGGTTGGCTGTTTATGAAGTCCTCTATTACCCAAGCCTGTTGACTGATCCATCATTCTCTGACTAGGTCTCTGTTCTCTCTTCCTTTTTGCTGATCACAGAGGCGCAGCCCGGTAAGAACTCTCAACATTTTTACCTTAAACATGTATAGAGAAAATTGTTGCCAAGGCAAGGTAGCCAGGTTTGGCTTCCCATGAAATTTATGATAACTCAGTATGAATGAAGCAGATGAATTAGGTCTATTGGTTGGAAGCCTCTGGTCCTATAAGCATCAAGGGCATATTCTAGAATTATCGGAACACTTTTCCATAACAAACTAAATTAATACATAGATATCCCAACCCTAGTGCTAAATTTGAAAAATGTGTGTTTGTGGGTGTGTGTGTGTGTGTGTATGCAAGGCCTGGAGATTGGCCAGAAAGCACACAGAAGTTTATAGAAAAATGATAATAAAGACTAAGAAAACTATAAGGAAACAATTTTTAAGCTGCATTGTTTTTAAGCCTGAATTTAAAATAAGTTCCTGGACCATAATTAACATTGGTCAGTATACTTATTTACTGATATTACATAATATTATATATTCATAATTTCCATCTTGGGAGGAAGAGACATGTTTTCAGGTCAATACTCCTAGGCTGTCCCATAAATCTATTATTTCACCACCGAAGATGATTCAGTGTTAGTTTGCATTGCTCAAAGTGAAATCTCAGTCATTTTTCTCAGGGTGAAGAGTCTGATGAATTTGAAGCAACAAAAAGAAGGGTCTTTGCTACGTTTGAAATGACCCCCCTCTGCCTTGAGAGAGGAAATGGAACTGAAAACAATGCTCTCTGAAATGTCCTGCATGGGCATATGCCAATTTGATTAATCATTATCTGAGGCCACTGCTCTGCCCCAGCTGACAAGCTGGGGGTTCCTGTTTACACCACATAGCCAGTGATCAAAGAACACCTCCAGGGGCTGCTCTTCAGGGGTGGATGGTTCCTATTCAGCAGTTAGGCAACATTTCAGAGTATGACAAGTTACTCCTTTTTTTTTTTTAAAGGAAAAAGAGGAAATTAATTCAAAATGAAGGTGATTTATTCACAACATACATGTAAGGACAATCATTGAAAAGAGGAAAGTGTGGTCCTTTGGAAAGGAGACGACTTTTTCATTCAATGGGCTTTTTCCTGTGGTTTGTGTGGTCGATGTAACCTTAACCTTGTTCTAGAATGGCCATGCTGCAACTCCAGGCCATCAGAGAACTGTGAGGCGGATCCCGCTGACTGTGGCGATTTTCTTGTCTGTTGCTACTGACTTGCTGCTGATCATTCACATTGTCTGTTCCTTTCTAAATTGATATTATTTTATTCTTCCTTATTTCTCAGCAACAGAGTTTTCTTGCCATATCTTGCTTCCACTTAACCAGTGATTGTTCATTTGTGGGGAGTATTTAATAAGAATGCTACCAGGCCTTCTTGCTGAGTGCCTCCCTGCAATGAACACCTGTTGAATGCATGGACGCACCCAGAACTGGTGAATACAAAAGAGGCCTTGTACCTTCTTTGGTTTCTTAAGCATTACATTTTTAATAAAAGGAGTGAGATAGAGAGCCAAAGATCTTCAATACAGCCTCTGGGGTCCCCTATCTCTTGGGTTTCAGGTCTCATAATTCTAAATGGATCCCATTCCCTCATTGCCAACCTTGTGATTAACTACTTGGGAATAGAGGCCCTGGTATCTTTATTACATACCCATAAAAATCTGACCATCTGAGGCTCCAAACCCTAGAAAAACATTTTAATTCCAGTTAGATGATTTGTTCTCATATTTTTGTCTACAGAGCTTTATTTTCCAAGAGCCAACCTGTATCCAAACTCCCATACTAATGACTATAGCTGATTAAATGACCGTATTTAATTTAAATGCTTATTAATTTAAATAAACAAGTTAGCTTAAACATATGAATTTAAAATGTTTATTCATTAAAGTAAATAAAATAAATATCTATTTAAAAAATCTTCACTAATAATGGAATGATTCTCTATAATGGCACAGACACACAGATTGTGTTATTAGGCAAGACAAGCCAGAAAATATAGTTTGAAAGATTGAGCCATTCACTAGAAAACATCTAGTGAATTCTTGCTCAGATTGAAACTGCCCCTCTATTGTTAAATGAGTTCAAAATGAGACAGAAAATTCTGATAGATCCTGGGAAAGAAGGTAAGAAGTTTCTTCTGGATCTGTTACAGAGACACTACCTACATCTTGTCCTGAGTTGTTAATGTCATCATGTGAGAGAATGTACCTGTGACCCACCACCAGGCTCATGGTCACACCCTCTGGAATACTTTCCTATACTTGCCCTTTCCTACCCTCAGCGCTGCCCCCCCCAATTCTCCTAAGGCACGCCCTCCCCAGCCATGTCCCACCCTATGATGCCACCCACCCAGTGCTCTCCTTTTCTGTTAGCATCCCATGCTAAGAACATTTCAGAGCAGTTTTGAATCAGAATTTTTATCTAATCAATCTTTCTGTGATAGAAATAAATTTCTGCTAAGGTATTATAAAAGCGAGGCATGGCCTTCTCAAATAATTCTTGCCAGGGTTGTTTGCATTCCTAGGGTATCACAATGCCTTGAGCTAAATGAATGACTTGCAGTTGGCAGAGAGGTGGGCCCTGTGGCAGGCAAGTGGAAGAAATTGGGGTGGAGAGGGCAGCTGGGGAGAACGGAATTCCCTGGCGCACTGATTACAACAGCCCATCCAGGGGCAATGCCTTCAAGTTTTCCTTCCCTTTAACATTTGCCCCTTAGATCTTTACAAATTACATTAGTAAAATAATGGTTGTCTTTACTAACAATTCATGGACCACCCCTACCCTGATAAAAACAGATGATACTCCTATTACATTCTAATTTTCACACATCAAACATATGTTAAGCTTGGATTTATTTCTCTGATAGACTTCAAGGTTGTTTGTTTTTTTTTTTTAATAGACTATTCAGTATTTGCTTAATTTACCAAATCTATCCAGGTAAGGGGTTTTTCTGGTTTAGGAGACTTATGATTTACCCTCCCTTTCTCTCTGTAATCCTTGAGTAAAATGAAAAACTGATTTATATGTGTGTGTCTACAGTTTCCAACTTAAATGCAATTCTGAGAAAAATTTCATTTTTCCCCATCTGCATTTCTGAGTTCAGTTGAATTGCAATGACAGAAATATACATGTTGTACATAACATATATGTGGTCTTGAGCCTTATAGTGTCTATTTCTAATTCTAGGGTGCAATTAAAAGGAACTTATCCAGTAAGTATATCCTAGCTACCAGAAATAGAGTAAAATCTAAAAGAAGAAATAGTTCCTTGGATCTTGGAGTATATATATATATATATTTGCATTATACACTCTGGGGCTTGATTTTTAAGGCTCATGAATGTTTTACTTTTATAGCAAAGAAATATTGTAACGATAAAGGGGTCTCGGGAGTTCTGAATGATTAATATTTAAATTCTGAAAATGAATATGTTTTTTGGAAAAACATTGCTATCTTCTTCCTATATTTGTCAACTCTTGCTGTATCATTTGAGTTTAGAAATGAATTTAATCAAGTGTGTGTTTGTTGAGGGGGGTGGGGACAGGAGAAGGGCAGAAGAAACTGAAGATAGATGCAACTAACCCTTTCATAATGTTATCTGATATAAACATTTTATTCAACCGAAGTGATGTGATACAGGTTATAATTAATGTAGGGCATGATTTTCCTCTGCTGCATATAGCACATTCTAGCAAATTCTAAATTCAGATAACATTTTCTTGGCATTTCAAGAAAAGAACAGGCAAAGAATGCTGGATTCCTGTACTATGTACATATGGCCTGGCTTAGTATTCTCTTATGGTAATTGCAAAGCAGAACTGCTTGAGGCGGCAGACATTTGAAGAATGGTAGGCTACTCGGCTAAGCTCAGCAATATACAGCTCTTCTGTTTGACAGCTTATCATGGTAATTCCTTGGCTAATTAGGCTTTACAAATGCCAGATGAAATGCTACTACATATGTCTGATATGTGGCTCTTACATTGCTGGGGTAGAGGGTTTGTTTTGCAAAATTTTCATATTGAGTTGCTTATTGATGGGACTTAAATCTCTAAGTGTTTCCAAACATAGCTCATAAGACATATAAGAAAGGAATAGTAAAAGTATGCCTAAACGCTTTCTTTGTCCTGTACGTCAGGTGAAGAAGTGGCAAGACCCAGGCGTTCCACGCCAACTCCAGAACTTATAAGGTGAGCGTGGAAGGCATTAGTTATTTTTTATGGAAGGCATCATGCATTGTTCATAATTCAGCAAATCTCCTGTAGGCTGAACTTCCAACTTCTATTGATAAAAGCTCTGCTCATATGGAAGTCCATAGCATGGTTCAAGGATGTTATCATTTCTCACAAGTGCAGCCTGAGGGAGATCCTTAGGGGGAAGGACTGTATAGACATCTAAAGTGACTGTCTATCAGAATGTGCAGGCCCCTCAGTAATGGGAGGGTTGAAGTCCGTATGAAGAGGTCTTCCGGTGTTTGCAATGCTGATCTGATGCATGATTATATTCCTCTATGAAGAATAACCTGTTCAGTTGGATTCAATTTCGTGATACATTGTGCCTGTCATACACCAAAAGAATCTTCTATTTTGTTTTTTTGTTTTTGGCAATACATTGTATTTTACACTGTTGGGGTTACATTCTTGGCGCTAAGTATTGTACAAATGGACATGGTTTTCCAAAAAGACTACTCTTTCTGTTTAAACGCTGGATCCTTTCATTCTTCCCTCCCTCTCCAGCCCCATTCCCCCCTTCACCTCTTACTCCCACTACACGCACACACACACACACACACACACACACACAGAACTCATCAGGATCAATGAGGGGGAACAGGTCTGGGAAGAAATGAAGATTATACAGCCTTTCGTTAATAATCAGTTTAAGTAATAATTAGGAGAAAGGGTAAAATTTTAACTTATTCCCTCCTTTCCCATTAATTTCTCAATTTTTTTTCTAAGATATGCTGTGTTTAAGGTATTAGCTAGACTATTGTGTGTATTGGTTGGGGAGATAGGATGGAAATTAGAAACCAGTAGACCTAGTGTCTGATTCAAACACAGACTTCCTGGGTGGTTTGTCATTTAACCTCCCTATACCTGACTTTCACTAATCACCAACTGCATTAACTACAATACAGAGTTGTGGTAAAGACAAATATAAATGGTTGTGTTTTTTTTAAGATTTTATTTATTTATTTGACACACAGAGAGAGTGACAAGCAGAGGCAGAGGGAGAAGCAGGCTCTTGCTGAGCAGGGGGCCTGATGTGGGGCTCGATCCCAGGACCCCGGGATCATGACCTGAGCCAAAGGCAGATGCTTAACCAACTGAGCCACCCAGGTGCCCCAATATAAATGGTTTTTAAGATCTCAGGAGACTAAGGTGCTTTGCAATAAATTGTTATCTCTAGTATTATCTCTTCTAGGTACAGAGAATCATGATGATTTGAAAGAGTTTCTCTTTTTCAACTGATTTCTATTGTACCATCACCTTGGTCTCCCATTGAGAACCAGGTTTCTTATCTCCTACTGATTCTCTTGGTCCATAATACATTGACATTCTTAGGTGTACTCTCTAGCCCCATGGGAGCTTGTGGACATGCCTACGTATGTACACAAGACATATCCATCTGCCTTCCCATGAAAAGTATGCGAAAGCTTGTGTATCTTTTTAGCATTAATATTCCCTTTCTCTCTGTTTTGTTTTAATCTGGGCGATTTAGCAAAAAGCCTGCAGATGACACGATGGCCCTTGCCCCCCTCTTTGGTCCACCATTAGAATCAGCTTTTGATGAACAGAAGACAGAAGGTAGGAAAAACATGTACCCCTTAGATTTTTTCTTTTCATTAAAGTATAACTTGCCTAGAGTAAAGGCATCGGTTTTGAGCCATGTACCATCAGATCCTCATGGGAAAAAAAGTTCTGATCTAGGTGTGCTGTTGGGACTAGAGTTTCATTTGCAAACCTCCAGTATTTTAGGATTTGAAATTTTACTTCTGGAAATATCAGGTAGCTAACAAGTTCACTCCTCAAAAGCAGTCAGTAAGATTTATTGCAAATGGACACAAATCACAGGGAATAAGTCAGGGGATAAATGCTCTATGAGCCAAACGGTCATCATGGTGGAGCCAGACCTTTGCGCTTCCTGGCAGAGTCACTGTCACTGTGATCTAGCCTCTCTGACCACATTTACTCTCTTCTCTACCTCGTCAGTGGAGGTGCCAATTAGATTGCTCACAACTGACTTGTTTGCAGGCTCACGACCCAGGAATGACCTTGAATCATTGAGCAACTTACAAACAAAATGTTGTGGAAAAATATCAATCTGCCATTTTATTGGGTTTACCTACTAAATATTTACTCCTGGAATTAAATATTTAACTTTTTTAAATGATCCATCTTTTTTGGATGGCTATTAATAATGTGTACCTTGCTGACATAAATGAAGCTCTTTATAAAAGGGATCTAATCTATTCCTGAAATGTATTTATGTCCCGTGCATGTATGTGTGGTAGTTGTGTTTGGTAATACGGAACGTTCTTCTGAAAAACCATTTGATCTAAAAACACTATGGTATATGTATAATAAAATGGTACTTTTTATACTGTTGGGCACAGGAATCAAGTTTAACTGTTAAGGACAAAAGGACTGGAAAGCATAATGAGTAAACTAAGCTACAGTAGCAAAGAGACTCCAAAGTACAGGGACTTAAACAATATAGAATTTTATTTCTGCTTTATGTCAACAATCTCGAAGTAAACAATATAGGACTGGTGGGGTGGATCTGCTATTCTTAACATGTGGCCTTTGTCTCTGGGTCCAAAGGAGCTGGTCCAGCTCTCATCATCTCCCAGTCAGAACAAAGTGGGGAGGGGGTGGGGGAAAGGGAGGACCAGTATACTCACTGTCAAGTCGTGTGAGAGCAAAATCTGGAAGAAATGTACATCACTTTAGCCAGAGCCAATCAGAGAGTATTTAGTGCCATATGGCCAGCTAGGACTTTTTAACTGTGGAGAAATGGAGAATGGACACTGGAAGGGAGCGTCAACATCAAAATATTTTTTAATGATCTTGTTAGGAAAATGTATAATGAACATCCCTAAATTACTCCTTCAGGGATTTAAATGTCTACAACTTAAAATCCCTAAGTAAAGATGGCCTTGCAACGTCTTATTAACCCAACTATGATCAATTTTGCTTTTAATGACAATTATGCAGTGCTTACAGGTGGGATTTGATTTATTGCATCTGAATCTACCTATTAAAAGAATTCCTTGACTATATGGAAACCTGATTCACAAAATAGAAAACAGTTCTTAAAAAATCAAGGTGGTGTCCCACATCAAATCCATGGGGGAAAAAAAAGCTGCGTCACATCTTTGGAGAATGTTTGCTTTCATGTTAAAACAAAACAGAACTAACATCATCTTTGGGTTTGTGTTGGGGGAGGAGATACACACCTGAACTTGTCTATGAGCCTGGCTTGTTTTGTCTTGAGGTGGTTTCACCCCCCAAAGTTCTATAAAGTTCCAGATTTGCACCAGGCATACCAGCTCTTCCAATATCCACACTTGCCTTTCAGACCTACTCACTCTTACTTCTTTTTGTTAATTTAAAAGGCCTGGGGGGAAAATATGCATTTTGGAGTCAGATGTGTATGCCCAGCATCAGATCTTGGCTCCTGTACTTCACCAGGGAGCTCTTGGGCATGTTAATCACTTTAATCTTTGCTTCCTCTGCTGAAAATGGTACTAATATCAACCACTGGGCGGTGTTGCGAGGATTGGAATATCTAAAAGTAGCTACTGGCCTTGTGATAAGTGCATTACATACAGTTTGTATACATTGTATGTGTGTGTATTATCTCCTGTGATCCTTTCAGTAACTCTCAGATTGCTCTTATTATCTCTACACTGCAGGAAGGGAAGCTCAGAGATGAAATGACTGGCCCAAGGTCCTACAGTTTAACTGTAGAGACTGGATTCCGATTCACATCCCGCTAATTTGCCAGCCTGTATTTTACAACATAATGAATTACAAGCAGTACTTACATAGATCCTGGCACATGGTATGCCCAGAGAAGACCTAGTTGTTTACATGGTTACCATAGCAATAAAAAAAAATCAAAACAAGGAGACAGAAGAAACAGAAACAAATTAGGTTCAGTGTCATTAGGCCCAATACCTAATTTCTCTGATTTACTTTAGGTGTCAAACCTCTTATTTATTTTCCTGGTTCTCTTAAGTTATTTACCAAACATTTTTAGGATAATTTAATCTCTCTTCATTATACTGTAAAAGGATTATTTAAAGACCCTATATGATCCTTTAAAGGATATGAACCACTCTACAGAACCTAGGAATTTTCATTTTTGAGGCATATTCACAGCAAACTTTACATAAACCAGCTTGAAATGACCGTCCATGGGATTAATGCCTGAATCTTCAAATGGGCGCCAGAAATAGAGCTAATACAGGTCCTGACATTCAGAATGTCCTTAAGTGACCAACCAGGAAGACAATACTGATGCTATAGTTCGAGTGTTTCTATTTAGCTATGTGTGCACACACAGACACCCGCCATCACCACACACACACGCCCACACACACACACACGCACACACACACACACACACACGCACACATCCCACTTCCATTTGCATTCTTTGCTTGAAGAGCATGAAAAGCAACACACTTGTAAATTACTTTGCTAGGACTGAGGCAAGAGGGAGATAATTTTGCAAAGCTCAACTTTAAATTAAAATTTTAAGTTCTATAAGCCAGAAATGTTTCTTTTTTGAACTCACCCTGGGAAATTTTCTTTTTATGTTTCCAGTTCTTTTAGATCAGCCTGAGATATGGGGTTCAGGCCAACCAATTAATCCAAGCATCGAGTCGCCAAAGTTAACAAGGCCTTTTCCCACTGGAAGTAAGTTATGTGTCTGCTCTGTCTGGAAAAATAAGTGACTCATTTTACTGTCTGTCTGCATAGTGAAAATTAGGCAACTTGTAGAAAGTACGTAAGCAACATTTGGACTATATAATATCAAGAAAAGATGTGATTTTAATAGGCTTTAGAGTTAAAGGGGCCTAGGGCAGTTTGTCAAGGCAAGAATAATATAATAAAGTAGAATTATTAATCATAGTGTCTCTTCTGATATCCTATCAGCTCATTCAATCATTCTTTCATCCAATATGGCTATAAAAGAGGGAGAAGCAAAGAAGGTAAAGAAACCTACCATGCTCCAGGTACCGGGCTATCACACAACAAAGAAGTGAACAAATCAGGTAGTCTCTGCGAGTCCTATAGGACAAGGAGGATGCATGGGACAGAAAGGACACATTGAGACAAAAGAGGGATAATTGGACAGCAAGAGAAATGATGCTATTTGGTGGGAAGCTGAGACAGGAACTCAGGGAAAACCTGTCTGAAACCAGGGGCTGTGAGCAGTGCTATTGCAGCACACCCCCACTTCCTCCTGAAGATGTTGATAGCCCTGCACCTGTGGCGGGTTGGGTTATTTGGCCTGAATGGATTGTTCCTTTCGTCAAGCCACCTGTTTGGGAGATTTCTTGAGTTCTCATTTCAGTGGACTTCCCAAAGCATATGTGCTTGCAGAAATCAGTCCTTAAAATGACTGTGGGAGGAAGACTGGGTCTCAGAGAAAGGAGTTTGGGGGTGTGGTGGAATGCATAGGGTATTTTCATTTTGTGAAGCTCACATACACACCAATTAATACTTTTCCAGTTCAGAATTCCCAGGGTTCTGCTTTATGAGGCCTAAAAATAATCATTGGAATTAACCAAGGGATTCCTGGTCAAAGGCCCACGAGGTTGTTTGCCGGAGATATTGCTATAAAACCATGGGATCCAGTCTTTTCAAAGACATTTCCCTCATAAAACAGGATAGGAAAAACCGGATCACCAATAACTATTTTAAACATCAAAACTTTCAAGGATGTGCTTTGAAAGAATTTGAACCCCAGTGGTGTGATTTTGAATGTTTCTCTCTGCTACTGGGAAACAAAGCCAGTGAAAAAGCTCTAACTTCCTTGAAAAGCTTTCTTTAGAAACCTGAGCCGTCCAGATTATTCCTAGAAAACCTTTCCTGGATGCCAAGAAAGTATATAAATGAAATGTTTATGTAGATGATGTATTGCTTTTAAGACCAATTATCAGCATTTTCGAGTTTTCTGAGTTTTATGTGGTGTGGTTACACTTAGCACAGCAGAGACCGTTGTACAATCGATGTGTATTGTATAATTTTGCTCATTTCATGATTGCAGCACAAGTTTGCTATTTTAAATTATTAGGCTCTTATGATATTTTATGTTTTTGTTGATTATGACCTCAATTTTTGCAGAGAACCTCAGTCAAAAACAGAGACCTTTATTGACTCTTAATTCTATGGAAAAACATGATCCATTTGAGGTGTCGTTTTCAGAAGCTCATAGGAGACACGTATTTCTGGGCTTTAGGATGATAGCTGTTAGTCATGCCTGTTGTGTAGAAAGACAGGACGCTCTCTAAAATTAAATGAAGTCAGGTGGGGGTGGAGTGACAGAAAGGGGCTCTTTGTAGTGCAGGCAAGCAGAGGGTACTGCCAAGCTCTCTCCAGCCAGTGCCCAGCTGACCCACTCTGCTTTTAGGTCATGAAAAATTGGACAACATTCAAGATTCACAAATGAACTTAGTCTGGTTTATGAGATTAGTGTGAACTCTTTGAATCTACCAAGTGTAACCAGTGACAGAAAAACATTTATTTAAAGAAAGAATACGTTAAAAAATGTACCTGTTGAAACAGTAACCCCTAACTTTGCCCACAAAATGACAAGTCCAGTTCAGAAGGCTGACTCTCTGGTGGGGCCGTAATACAATACTTTTTCTATCTCGGGGGGTTTGGTTCACCATAATTTTTACCAAGGGAATCTGTGTATTCTTTCTTGCCCCCAAACATATTGCTTCAGACTTTCAAAAATATACTAAAAGTTAAGATGTATAACTTTGAGACATCTTTCCAGACTCAATCCAGACAATGTTATCCTGACTATATTAAAAACTCCTCACCCGAGCCTCCACCAAGACATACTCATTTCCTTCACCACACTTTGGATTGTGATCCTCTGTTAACATGATATTCATTCATTCGATCATAAGCTCCTTGAGGACAGAGGCTCCTTTTATTTAACCCCATGCCCCCAGTTCCTAGTATGATGTGGAACTTTGCCAGTGCTTGAAGTTTGTCAAATAAAGGGATGAATGAATAAAATGATGACATTATTATTGTTATCTGACATCCTTTTGACAGATTCTTATTATCCTAAAATGGAAGAATCTGAATGGGTCCTGCTTCCATTCCTTAGCCCTGAACTGAGAAAAATTTAGACCATTCATGGTTATAACATTGCCAATAATAGCAATATGAATGAAAGCCCAAAATCCTGCTTATCTACAGAATATTGTGTAACTTAGGGAGAAAGCGTTCGCTGATGCTTGGTATCTCTTGTCTTTGCAGCACCTCCACCACTGCCTCCCAAAAACATACCAGCCACCCCACCCCGAACAGGCTCCCCGCTGACAGTTGCACCAGGTAAGCTTCAGGTTTTTTTGGTACTGGGATGATAACAGCAGTCAGCAGTGGCCCTGGACCTCAACCTGCCCTGGACGTGTCAGGAGCTGTAGAGACTCAAGCATGAAAATGTTTGCATTCAGTTTTCCTTCCATGACAATTTACTATGCAGACTTATTTTCCAGTATCACTCTCAGGTTTCACAAAAAGATTCTCTTTCTCAGCTCATTTTTCCTCTGTATCATTTTGTTGAATGAGGGCCACATTTATTTGTGAGATGAAAGAAAAAAAAAATCTCAATATCAAAAGTCTTTGTCTAATTGGCATTTCACTTCATTGGATCTCATGTTAATGATTTACGAATTAAAAATCTCAAGGCACAATTTGTATTTTCCCAAGAACTGATCATTTTTTTTCTAGAATTAAAACTGCCTAGTCTACAAAGACATAGAATGGTTCTCAGGATGTGCAACCTCTGGGTAAGCTTGGGGGGGGAGGGGGTAGATTTTTTTCCCAGGAATCATTTTCATCCCGTGGCAAAAAGCTATGTAAGGATAATGAAATATGGCAAGGAATTGCCACATGCCTTTAGATTGATCTTTTCTAAGGCAATTCTTTACCTTGTATTAAAATCAGTATTACATATTCATGCAGTTTGTAATCTACTTGTCCTACTGGGCTAGCAAGTCAAAAGCAGTAATTGCTATATTATGTGTCTGGGCCCTTAGGATACGGTTCTTTATGCCCTTTGGAACTCCATTGCTGCTTTGTCCTTTGCTATTTTTGCAGCCTGGAGTTTGATAGCTACCGAGTAGGTATTTATCAACAAGACCAAGTGCAAGGCATAGTCATTTTTGAAATTTATATTGATTAAAACCCAATGAAGAGTCATCCAGAGCATGATACATGAAGGTGTTTGCAAGTTCAGATCATTTTGGCTCCTTGTATTCTCATAAATATATTAGATATAAATAAATCTACCAGTGACATAATTATAAATAGTGTAGGACATGCAAACTGCTACCCCATTTATCTGTAGCCTTAGAGCCTTGAAGGTCAATTCTTTTCTAATGTGAAATATGGAAGGACTGGGCCAGTTCTTAGAGCTGATGAGTTATTTAAAGGTAAAGTTTCTTCTGCTCATGCCTTGCAATCATTCAGGGAAGGGGTCTAATCCCAATAGCTTCTAATTTCGATAACCTCAGTGTTTAAAAAGTGCACTTGCTCACATTACTGTTGTTTTCAAGCATTTCCTGCCAAGCTATAGAAGACAGTTTTAAATTTTTTTCTATTACTGATAAGAATTAAAGAGAAGAGCTGATGCTCATGTTGAAGCAGAACCGAGAACTTTGTTTCCTGACTCTAGATAGATGCGTATCACAGCTATACCTACGATGTTAACAGGTTAGACTGGATGGGAAAAGACATTGTAAAGATGTTCTGACAGCTTCCTCCCGTTAACCAAGTACATGTGTAACTGGTCTGACGAGCAGTAGAAGTCTCCTCAACAACCTGTGTGTGTCGTACGTGGGATGTGTATGTGTGTGCGTGTAAACATACGTGTGGGGTGTTCCTTTAAATAACCTTTGTACTGTGTTTCTGGTGTATTTAAGGTGGAGGATGTACGGCTTAATTATGATACAATAATTTTTTTAAACGAACAGATATTATTAGTTTCACCAAACATTTTAATATGCTAGAGCAGACAGTCTTTATCGAATATGAGGGTGATTTTCAGCTATCAGTTATTTTTCTACTGTGCTGCGTGTAGGCTAGACTTTCAGAAAGGACCTCCCTTTTGGAATTGCAGTTCCAGAGCCTGAACTCTGTGAACCTTTTCCAAGCGCAGCCTTTTCAAAGTGATCACCCTTTGCACTCTTGTGAGCCGCCTTTGAGAGCAGTAGCACGCTCAGCACTTTCAATGGTGGTAAAAATAGCTACCTGGGGTCACCCAGCAGAAAGGGTAAAGTAACAACATAAAAAGATGACACTCACGTTACGGCGGCAGGGATCGCTCTCTTCCCCTTGAGCTCGGATCCAGTTATTTTTACACCTCACGGGGCAATCTGTGTACTATTCTTTGCCTCACCCCTCCCGCCCCCCGCCTCATACAAATAATGTTCACCGAGTCAATTAAAGTTAAAAATCAACTACTTTAACCACAGGAAATGACCAGTCAGCCACAGAGGTCAAAATTGAAAAACTACCATCAATCAATGACTTGGACAGCATTTTTGGCCCAGTGTTATCCCCCAAGTCTGTTGCTGTTAATGCTGAAGAAAAGTGGGTCCATTTTTCTGATACGTCCCCGGAACATGTTACTCCAGAGTTGACTCCAAGGGAAAAGGTGGTGTCCCCACCAGCTGCATCAGACAACCCATCTGACTCCCCAGCTCCGTGCCCCCCGGGCCCTCCAGGCCCCCCAGGACCCTCTGGTCCTCCTCGCAATGTACCGTCGCCGCTCGATTTAGAAGAAGTCCAGAAGAAAATCGCTGAGCAGACCTTCATTAAAGATGATTACTTAGAAACAATCTCATCTCCCAAAGATTTTGGGTTGGGACAGAGAGTGACCCCACCTCCCCCACCACCACCCACCTACAGGACTGTGGTTTCATCCCCCGGACCTGGCGCAGGCAGTGGTGTGGGGACCACCAGCGGTATGTCTTACTGTTTGAGTGTGCTTCCTGTGGCTGGGAATGGCCGTGGCTGCTGCAGTGTGAGCAACGCCCTCCCCCTGCCTGGCAGTTGGCTTTAGAGCTTCCGCCGTCCCTCCTTTGGTCTGGGTGTTCCGTGGCCCATGGCATGTCCTAGTGCACCGAATGCTAACCGTCATAGTGCGAGTCTGTGATGCGTTCTGCCCTGCACTCCTAGCGCTCCTTCGGAGTGCCCTGCCTTCCACCCTGCACTTAGGAAGTGCGTATTTTTTAAAGGAAGCTGTTTGGAATTCAGGAAAGGTCTAGAAAGGCAGATTTCATAGCCAGTGAGTTTCATGTTAAGTGTCTAATTTCCCTGTCAGATGCCTGTACAAGAAATTTTTTAGTTTGTTTTGTTTTTAGCTCTGTTGAGATATTATTGGCAAAATTATAAGATATTTAAAGTGCACAATGTGGTGATTTGAGATATACATTTATAGTGAAAGGATTGCTCCCATCGAGTTAATGAACACATCACATATTTACCTTTGGGGGGGTTAGGTAGGAGGAAGGGTGAGAACACTTAAGCTCTACTCTCTCAACAAATTACAATTAGACAATATGGTGTTATCAATTGTACAATATAGTGTTATAGTCCCCATGCTATGTATTAGATCCTCAGACTGTATTCATCTTATAACTGAATGTTTATATTGTTTTTTCCCAAGAGTCCTAATTTTGGTAGGTAGGTCAATGTGTTCTTTCTTCTTCTACTCTTTTTCTTTTTCCTTTCTTTTTTTTGTAGGGGGAGAACCGTGTTAACCCCTCTAATTACTTTAGGAAAAAAGAAGTAGGGTTTGGAAAGGAGATTTTTAGGGGACAGCAAAAACACTGTACCTTACTGCACCCACAACGTATCAAGCTGCCACTGAACACAAATTATTCTCTGATTTTATTTTGATAAGGTCACCAGCCTATGAAGTCAGCTCTAAGCATGATGACAGGTGATGGAGAAGTCTATCAGAAATGGACATTTGAGACTCTCTATCCAATGTTGATATTGAATCTGATATTTTGGTTTGCCTTCTTTGAAGCTTCATTTTATGTTCCCATCCTATGAAAGGATAGCAACCCCTGCCATGCACACCGAAGAAAGATCAAGATTTTCTAATGTATCTTCTTCCATATTTTTTCTTCTACTGGTGCTCACATTTATCTGGCAAGACCCCCCATTGCCTTCCCTCTTGTGCCTGTAGGTCCAGGTTAGGCACCTTCTAAGTGCCATGTGTTTTTGTTTTTAATTTGCTTTGGAAGAGGTGACCAAGTTTATGCTATTTAGATCTAGTGAGAGACAGGAAGGAAAGGCATTTGTCTCCATTCTAATATTTATCATTGCTGCCTCTTTCAATGGAATATTTCAGTCCTTGCTCTGTGTTTGAAAATTCCTGTGCTTTAAGCATCCAATTTGATCAAGGAGAGGACTGGAGGGGCGCCTGGGTGGCTCAGTCTGTTAAGCGTCTGCCTTCAGCTCGGGTCATGATCTTGGGGTCCTGGGATCGAGCCCCATGTTGGGCTCCCTATTGGGCTCCCTGCTTATTGGGAGTCTGCTTCTCCCTCTCCTCCCTGCTTGTGCTTTCTCTCTCTCTCTCAAATAAATAAATAAAATATTAAAAAAAAAAAGGAGAGGGCTGGAGATTCACCTGTACCCCACACAAAATCGATGTTTTATATCACTGCATGTGTCCCAGGTGCTTTCGTCCACCAAAAAAGGAAAACTACTCAATATAGAAATAAATTTGGGGAACGTTATGTTAAGACAAAATCAGCAGGTTTCTTTACCATAGGACCTCTGAGAGACTTTAATTTGCCAATAATAACAGCTATAAGTTTCTTTTTCGGGGTATCATCTTAATCCTTTGTGCACATCATTTCCTTCTTACAACAACCCCATGTAATAAATGCTCTCTTATTTCTCCTATTTTACAGCTGCATAAACTTGGGGAAACTGTGGCTCAGAGATGTCAAATAATTTCCCCAAGTTTACACAGCTACAGGTGATAGACTTGGGATACTCAGTCATTCTCAGGTCTATCTGATTCTGAGCCCGTGTTCTTAACCCCTGTGCTCTTCAGGCACTCTTTTAAGGTTTAGTTACAAAATATCCCAAACTTAATTGACCACTGACACCCACCAATCATGCCCTGTGTCATCAACAAAATCACCAACAGTTTTCTCTCAAAACCCACTTCTCTGTGCTGCTCTTGATAACTCGAGAGGGTTAGAGCACCTGTCTTCATTCTCTGCTGCATTTTTAGATCATTTTTGGAATATAAGCCTCCTTACTTATCTGTAAAGGTAATAAAAGGACCCCACTTAAAGCCTTCAGTTCCAATTTCAAACCCAAAGAAGCTGCCTCTCTATTATCAAAGAGGGGACTGTTTCCAGGGTCTTGCATGGTGTCCTCTTCCCAGGCTGAGGTTCTCAGTCTTCTGATAAGACTTCTAGAGGAATAACTCCCTTGTTCCAGTGGCGGGCTTCTGTGCTTTCCTCAAAATGAACATGCTTAATTGGGGAAAGGGAGGACAGGGCAGATTTGTTGCTTATCTGTTTCTTCCATCACCTTCCACGAGACTCTGGAAGGCGTTTCGTTGAATTGACCACTGATCTAATGAGTGAAGAAGGGAGCCTTGGCTTTCTTTCTGAGATGTTTGAGAATTTTGTTGTCATCTCTATGTTTAGCTTCATAAATTATTTGAGTTTTGTTTTTTTTTTTAGGTGTTACCAGTAAAGACTATCGATACTTAATAATTAAGCTGGAAAAAAAATGATACTTTGCTGGTAAAAGATTGAATTTCTAAGTGGAGGATTGAAGTGGGTCAATGAAGCTCATGAATAAATAAAACTGCACAATTATCTTCTTAATTAAGTCCCAGTTTATTTGTCATTTAATGTTTTATTGATGGAATATAAACTGACTAGCGGAAATGTAAATTTACGATTAAAACAATGAGAGATGACCTCATGTTTTAAAGATTAACAATGCTTCTCAAGACCTCCTTTTTATAACACTTTGCCTGATGAGACTAGCTTTTCCTGAACATCTCAAACTATATTTAACTGGGTACCATTATGCTCGATTTTAAAATTTCATTCATTTGGTCACTGACCAAGTGTAGACAGTACACACAGCCTTGTGAATCAGTTGAGTTACCTGATGTTGAAAAATAGAAGTTAAGAATTTGCTCCAAGAACTTTGATTTACTTCTGGCAAAGTTATAAATACCTAGTTTGGCTGGAACTTTGCTTTATTGGAATGCAGATGATAATTCTCTTGGCAAAGGCCATTTCTTCTTTCTTGTGGGTGCTGAACCAGGGAATGGGAGGGAGACAGTGTTTTATTGGCCTGTAGAGACCAAGGAAAGAGAGATGTCAATAAAGATAGAATGTTCAGTGCAACACTTTCCAACTTGAGAAACTAAGGCAATATTAGAAGATATTACACGCACACACATTTATAAACAAATGAGTGTGAGCTAACTGGGATTGACCTAAACAAATATATTTCCTAACTACAAGTCTTTTAGAGTGGCAGAGTCCAAATAAGGAAGCCACTAGCCAACAAAGAGAGATGGGAGTTGAAGCAGTTATTGTATGGCTTTCAAGGGGCTACAAAAAAACGATGCTAAAACTTCAAGTTGAAGCAGCAAATGGATTGAAAGCATGTCAATGGTTGTCAACTTTCTTGAACTCACAAAACTGAAATAACATACAGGTGATTTTTAAAGTTAAACCTGAAACAGTGATGTCCAGTTTTTTTCCAGCCCTGCTCTTCGGAATAAATATTGCCTGTAGAAGAAATGAACGTGTAATTCCAGATCAAAGAATGAGGATAGAGACGTACAAATAGTCGTCTACACTCTTAGAACACGAAACAATTGTGCAATCTCACAAAATCAGGGGAAGCCTCAGTTCAGTTAAAAAAATACCCCCCAGGCCCTGACTACCCTCTGCAAAACCTCAGGGTTCTGTCAAGAGGGTTTTGCTTCTTAAACACTGCCTCGGTGCCTTTCTAACTGCACGACAAATCAATCAAATCAATCCAGTTAGGAAAAAGTGAAAGGAAAAGGAAAACAGTTAACTTGCCACTTTTTTCTTTGCTTTTAGTTGTGTCTGTATGAAAAAGACACAGTCTTTACCATCATCGTCAACATCTATTCCCTTTTATTTGTGTAGCATTTTATAGTTTACTGAACTCTTGATAAGCATTTTCCATTTTGATTGTCACAACTACCTTGTAAGGTAGAAATTTCTCATTTTTTAAAATAAAAAGCTGAGGTTCAGAGAGGTTAAGATCCCACAGCTGATAAGAGGCGGGCAGGGCCAGAAGTCAGATCATCTGCTTTTTCATTCAGCTTTTTTCATCATTCCATACCGCCTTGATGACAAGCCACATATTAACTTTCCCAAGCATTACTGACAGTGGTTTTCAAAACTTTCCCTCTTCAAACATATTAAAAAAAAAGATAAGCATCTGACTTTTTCCTGAGCTTGATTCAGAAGATGATTTCTTGGAAATAGACGCACGGATAGGTATTTTGAACCATTCCTATGGCGTTGTTTTCCAGTGAAACAGAACCTAGAAAAAGTCCCATGAAACTTCCTGACAAAGACTTTGTTGTTTCAAGGTTTATTTTCCATCTCTCTGCTGTCACTTGTGCTTCCTGAAAACATCCTGGGTGTCAATCTATTAAGTGAAAAGGGAACTTTGCAGTGGGACCTGTCAAAACATATCTTCTGTTTTTATTCAAGAAAAGATTAGCCAAAGACTAAAAGTATTTACGTTGAGAGAAATGTGCAGGAGCTGCTGTTAACAAAAGTAAGAGCAGACTTTATGTAAAATGTGGGACTTCACAGTCCACTTAAAGCTACAAGACTCTGCATTTAAGAGCTTGGACTTTGGAGTTAAAACAACCATCTGAGCTATGGGGCCTTGAGCAAGTTACTCAATATCTCTGTGCATTCCTACAAAACTTAGTGTGGGGATAAAATAAAATAATGCACGTAAAGTGCCTGGCATCGCTCTTGGCCCAATAAAATAAAAAGTAAGAATACAAGTGAAGAAAAGAAAAGTGGTAGAGGTGGAGAGACCGTGGAGATAGGGATGGAGGTGGTAGTAATTTTAATAGGGTTTCACACTAACGAAATTACACTTAGAATAAACAGCACAGAGAAACACAACACCCTCAGTATTTCGGGTTGTATTGAAATAAGGGGAGCAAGGTTTACCCCCAGGGACTGTCATCAGAAGAGAGCAGATTCCAAGATGCTGGGTTCTGCTGTTCAACTTCAAAGCTCTTTGGGAATCTGAAGATCTGGAGATGGAGACCAGCATCTTGCTGACCTAGGTTTCTCCAGAGAGCACAGTTTTGGGGCATGTCAGATGGGAGGAGAGGAGTGGGCAGTTATTTTCCTGAGGCGGGATTTCTTAGAATTCTCTTGGAATGATCTGATACCTGTGCTTCTAACCAAAGTGACGAAACCTGTGGAGTAGTTGGAGCTTTTCTGAACAAGCACTGCTTGGAATGTCAGTCTGAATTTCTTCAGGTTTGGAGTCAAGGAGTTTATTCATGCACCCCAGACATCTGGCTAAGGCTAGACCGACCCCTGAGTCTGGAGACCCTACTGGTGTGCTGATTAGTGTGCATGCCGGCCTCTGTGTGTCTTCTGTGTTTCCCATGTTTGTCATTGACAGCCGGAAAAGTAAATCCAAGAGGCTCTTTTCAAAATCACCACAAAAACCATCATGGGCCAACTCTACATAAAACAGATTCCTTCAAAAAATACAATCCTCTAAATTCAGTGTGATTCTATTATTAAGATTCTAAATGCAAATTACCTGTGCAACATCCAATTTACTTTCTTATATTCTGTCCTTCGCTTACCATCGAGTGTTTGCTTACGTTTATTAAAGTTAGCATTCATATTCTGAAGCACAGGAAAAAGGATAATTCTCTTATACATGTTTTAAAATATATATATGTGTATGTATATATATCATGTGGAAAGATCATTCACCTTCCTTTAAGGTCTAACCTCTATTTTCATCTCGGACATAAATTCTGAATATGCAAAAACAAGAGAATTTATTATAAGTTGGGTGTGTATGTGGTCAAAATGAAAGGTCCTTACCACCAAGCTAAAAAGGTCTTCCATCACAGAGAATAATAAAAGGATTTACCTTTCACTGGGTGTCACATGACAACAAAAGGCAATAAGCTTCAGCTTCTGCCATCAACTCTAGTTCAACTGAGTGATTTTTTTTCTTTATTAAAAAAAAAAACACACATACACACTAGATGCTAGAGTGTTGAGTGTACTAATTGCTGGGGTGAAGAAAAGCACCCAGGACCAGCACTGTACTGGGGGGATGGGGTAGGCAGATTCCGTGATGACAGCTCTTGGCCACGTGTGGTGCTGGCCATCGTTAATACCAGCTTGTTTTTCAGGTGCATCATCCCCTGCACGACCCGCCACTCCCTTGGTTCCCTGCAGCAGCACCACCCCCCCACCACCTCCTCCCCGGCCTCCATCTCGGCCAAAGCTACCTCCAGGAAAACCTGGAGTCGGAGATGTGGTATGTTCCCTTCTGCTACGGCTTGCTCAGAGACTCCTGGTGAGAATGACAAACAGAAGCCAAAATGCTGCAACACAGGCTGCCTCAGTGGCCTCAGATCACTTGTGCAAATGGCCCTGACAGGTGGCGTCTGAAAGGCAGTCCCTGCAGCAGGAGGGTACATTTCAACCCTCCCTCAATCGCCACCATATTTCAAGTCGAGGTCTAAAATGATAGGAATAGGAGGCTGGGGTGCTCAGTTCTGCCACCGTGGGTTTGAGGCAAATTAAGATAGTAATGCTTAATTGCACTAAGTCCTTTAGAAAGAGAGGTGTTTCCTTTCACTCTATTTATCTGGTTGAGGAAGACTCCAAGAGAGGGGAAGTCCTGGTTTCCATCCCCTGATGAAAAGAACTTACTGGTGTTAAGCACACCGTGTGAATACAGAGGAGGGTGGTAGCCTGATAAATTTGTTCCAGAAGTTTCTTGTATCATGTTATAAGGCTGAAGAGTTGGCAAACATTCTGTGTGAACAATTAAGAGACTTCTGGAAGAGGACCATTTCTTTACTATCCACACATAAGGGGCACAAACTGGTGATGTCCATAATAATTGGTTTACCTAGCACAGTTTTGTATACTGTATTTAAATATGTTTCAATGGGTATAAGCACTCACAGGAGGTTACCTGCTTAGTCCCTGAGGGCACGTAGGTTCACAGTCCTAGAACAACACAGATCTCAGCTTCTCTAAGCCTGATGTATCTGCCGAGTGTAGCACAACACGGTTTATGTTTCCTTTAGCTCCATCCACAAGCTCCTGTTAGAGATAGAATCAATTTCAAGATAAAAATGGTGTCACCTATACTCTTCTAAGAACCTGAGTTGTCCTATCCGGGGCTGGAAGATGTTAAAAACATGGAACAAGAGTACTCCAACCTGCGTGTCTAATTTTCTTCTCTTTTCTTCTTCCTGCAGCCCAGACCTTTTAGCCCTCCCATACATTCTTCCAGCCCTCCTCCGATAGCACCCCTTGCCCGAGCTGAAAGTACTTCTTCAATATCGTCCACCAACTCCTTGAGCGCAGCCACCACTCCCACAGTTGGTAAAAATTATCTCCTGTCTTTTGATCTGTTTGTTGTTGTGACTGGCTATGTTTTATGATCTGAAAACCTCAAGGCCCTCTACTTCTGGCCGAAATTGTTTTGCTCTGTGTTCTGCTTCTATCAGCTGACTCTTCTTTTAAAAGCACCTTCTCAGCAAAGGAGGCGAAATGCTTCAACTAAGCAAATAAACAAATAAAAGAACATTAACACCTGTATTTTGCAGGAATTCTCTTACGCTATTCCATACAGAGCTACTCATAAAAGTAAAGAAGAAATCATCAAATAAGGTCCTGTAATTTACATATTATTTCTGTAATAAAAATAGTCTCCTTTGAGGAGGAATGTTTATTTAAGTTCCAGTTGTGTACCACATCAGAAATCACAAAATTCAGATCTTTTATTTTCTTAAAGCTTTCATTTCTTCATCACTTTTGGTTGTCCTTATGTTGACAGATGGTATAATTGTTGGCGTTGTGGGACTTGAGCAAACTTTTTGACATTCTTTTCTAGTGATGTTTGGTCAGTTTTCCCTGAGAAATAAGTCATTGCTGGCATTTTCAGTAAATGCCTTTGTGCCTCTTTCCTTATGGTGTGATGAAAGTCAGGAGTTGAGAATGGCTGCTCAGCTGGGTGGTTTTCCCAGGTTTAAATGCCTCATTTTGCCTGGAGCATCTTTCCTCTTCCCAAGGCTGATCTCTCTCTACACCTCTTCACCCGTCTTTCATAAGCTGCTGCCTCTCTCATATTTGCATGGTATCTGGGACCTGAGGCTCTGCCCTTCCATTTTTTCCCATTGTCTTCCTTTATTGTCCGAACTCCCCTCCAAGTCTTCCATATTGTAAACTAGCTGGCCCATCCTGCATTGCTTGGGAGAATCATTAACTCGAAGCTAAATAAATCCCTGCTGTTATTTACCGAAGAAGAGCACGCTACAGAGCAGCCCATGTGAGAAGTACTTTGATCAAAGCCTGAAGCTCTTCTGGAGAACTCCCTATTTTCCCAGGGATATAAATGAACGTGTGCCTCGTAGGGGCCCCAAAGAGAATTTCAATTATATCACGTGTTCTTTTTTTTCTAATCCGACCAGGCCAAGCAATCCTTCAAATTTGGTGGAAATATAGCCAATTTTGTAGGATTCATTAACAGACAGATATTTAACACTATTTATATAGCCAAGCCTGTTCCTTCTCTGCATCATCCATTGAGGTAATTTGGGGCTTCCTATTTTAAGATGCCTATTATGTCAGTTCTCTCTGGAGTTTTTGGTTCTTTTTTTCTGTAATGTCCCAACCTTTTTTTGGACACTCTTTAATACTCCTGATTGCTACAGCCATTTCCCCCACTCTTGCTCCCTTTTTTTGTTTTAAACAAAAACAAAACAAAAACCTTGTTTTTGTTTTATTTGGGGGGTGTTTGTTCTTGGTTTGTTTTTTTCTCAAGATTATTCGTTCCACCTACTCCATGTGATTTTCCTGGTTGGTCAGAGACGAAAGTAAGAAGTATAAACTCTCACTCACAGAGCAGAGCTCAACTGACTTCAGATGACTGTCTCACATATTCTTTAAACTCATTGAGATTCATAGAGAAAATGACACACACAGAGATTTTGAACCGTGTCCATGTTTTATACAATGCGTTTTTATACTCCTTACCACTGAAATCTCAAATCCTGCCCAGTGACTTTCTTAGCACAACCAGTATGCATTCTTTCAAGAGGAATGCCAGAGGGGGTTAAAAAAAAAAAAATACAGCCACCTGAGGGGATACTCACATTGCTTCATTGCTGAGGAGCATTCTGATTTAATTTGTTTGGTTCTGGGTTTTTTTGTTTTTTGTTTGTTTTTTTGGTTTTCCTCTTCCTCACTCTCTTGTTCTTTTACTTCCCGCTGCTGGGAGTCACTTGACAGCCACTTCTCTCTGAAGTAGTCACCTTGTCAGATGGCTGCCCAGCAGCAACTGTGTGTTGCTGTTTATCTCTTTTTGGAGAAGATGTGCTTTGGCTGTTCAGCACCAAGGGGCTGACTATTCATGACTGACTTGGAATGTCAACTTTATGCCGTCAAATGGCTTGCGGGGGATAGAGAATTTCAGCAGCAAATTTTTGAGATCGGTGGCTCAACATTTCCCTCCTACCACACAATACTTTTTTGACATTTCCTATGACATCCGAGCCAAAACTGGGGCAAGTACGGTGGAAACTTTGTACATATTTATTTGTACTTGCTTACCGCAAAGTTTAATGGGATTCAAGGACTAAACTTTTAAGAGCAACTCTAATCTTCCTACGCAACAATTCCTGTAAGAATATGCCCCCAAAACACTTTGGACATAAAGTCTTGCATGAAAGCTATGATTATAAAATCGTAAATCTGATGCCACACCTGAAAATAGGACATTCTGTGCGTATCACCACGCTCAAATAATGAAGAACCCCTCTGCACCTGTATGTCACAGAATTTAGGACGCCTTCCATCAGAAGATACAGTGTTATTTTATATATGACTAAGAAAGGGAAGGGAAAACTGCCAAGTAAGCTGAGATGCAGTGCTTTCTTATCACATTAATTTTAAGACCCATTCCAAATCCAGAGATGTTAAAATGTGAAAAAGTGCACATATCAGAATCAATGAAATACAGCACACTCCTTTTGCACTAGTAAGACCTTCACTATTTGATTTTGGGGGGGGAATCCTATTAATATTATGGGAATAGAGAAAATGTTTAAAATTATTCTAAGAAACAAACTCTTAGACATTTAGAGATAAACAGAGATACCTCTAATTTAAATATCCGTTTTTCTTATTTTTTTCTTATCTCTATGGGTAAGAGTCAAGGGGTTTTTTTAGATGTTTGCAAAATCTTTCTTTGGTACCCCAATGCAGTAATAATACCATAAAGACAATTTTTTCATTGTTAAATGAAAAAATATATATTATTAAATATATTGTTATTTATATTCCTTCACTGTTAATTATGCAATTTCAACTGCATCTTTAACATCCTCTCAGAAATCTGAATGAATGAAAAGCAACCATTTGTAGGCACCAAAGGAAGCAGTAGGTGGATTTTGATGTTTCCTCTGGTGTAGAACTCCAAGCAAACGTGATTTGTATTAGTACTGGAATATTAGCGGTAGCATCGAAATCTTACAACTTTTTATCCAAGTCTTTTTCTCTCCAGGCTGGGTGGCAATTCCGAGTTGGATAAACATTCTTTTAAAAATACTTTTATTGATGCCAGTTACTCTGCACAGAAAAACCTTTGGAGATGGATATTCCTGATCTCAACTAAAAATTCCCACATTTAATTTTAGACTTTTTTTTTCTTTCTACTATTTTTTTTTTTGGAAAGACCTGCCTCTAGTTCTGGCTTCCCCATCCCAGATCAATTTGAGGCAATTTCCGTGGTTAGTTCCTAAGGAAATTTTTTCTTCTGTACTTAATTTGAGTGTTGTCCTTATTTAAAGCAAGCACAGAGCTATCCAATAATTCATCTTTAAGTTCCCCAATTTAGTTATGATGTTTTCTTCAAAGCCCTCAATGTCCACAAACACCATTAAAAAATTCTGAACATGTTATTCAGTCCTATGAACTATTCTTTTGTAACTTCAATTCAAAAAAACAAATGGCAGTATTGGAAGCTCATGGTTTTTTGTTTGTTTGTTTGGTTTTTTTTTTTTTTTTGGTATGAATACTTGCCTTCTATTCTTTTTTTTTTTTAAGTTTTTTTTTTTTAACTTTTAACCCCACTATAGTTAACATACAGTGTTATATTAGTTTCAGGTATACACTATAGTGATCAACAATTCTATACATTACTCAGTGCTCATCATGATGGAGGCTCCTCATTTTAAGGAAATTGTAAATACGAAGTTAGTTCTTCAAAGGAAAGAAATATCCTCTATCATTTCCCACTAACAGGTATGAAAGGGTATGGTAACATTCAGTTACTGCCAATGTAACTGTTTTGCTTCCTATTTTCTGGACAGATTACGGAGTGTCCTTCCTAGCGCCATGTCCTGTTCCTCTCCTATTGATATTTTAGGCATTGCATAACTTGTTCTAGCCACCAAGGAAGCCACTTATATAACAAAAACTGATTGACAGGTGCTATCCTAGAACCTTAAAAATTGACAAAGAAGTACTTTTCCTGATTTACTTCCTAAGTCTAGGAAGCAAGCCAGTAGAATATTTTTTCCAAGAAACATGATTTATAGAATAATTTTACTACCCTCATCAATTTCCTTACCTTCTCTACATTGTAGGGAGGATTCTCCCGTATGGGTCTTTGTGCAGATTTTATTCAGTTTTTTTATTTAAGCTGTAATAACACTCCAAAGACCTGTGGAATTGAGTGTTTTGGTTTGTTGTTTGTTTTTTTTTTTTTTATCACATAGGATAGAACTCCAATTACCTGTGTTTGTTAGTTGGTGAGGAGGGAGATCACGTGCAAAGATCTGGAACTGTTGGGGTCCAGAGCAATTGTTGCGATCAATTTACAAAGACGTTTGGCCATAGCTGGATACTGTAGCCAAAGATGGAATTACAGTAATGTTGCCCAAAATTAACAGACCATAACTACTAAAGACGGGCGCAAGGCAAATTGAATTTGGATACTGATGAGTTTGAAATGGGATACTTCATTCAGCGAACTCAGATTTACACTGTTGCTTTTTTATGGTCTTGTTGAAAGCTTACTCCTGCCCACTGGGGCAGGGAGAAGGTATATTCTGAGTGATCCTGTGTCCCAAGAGGTTCTATTGATGAGCATATGTCTGGACACTTGAGAACTGTGTCTGAGTGAAATGCACTTACACAAGTCAATTACTAATGATAGTGCCTTTAACAACTCCATGAAAAGGAGTTGTGGCGTGATTTCTTCCATGGAGCTGACTTCAGCCAAAATCACAGATGTTAAAACCTGGCATTTTAAAATTTAAAATTTTTTCTCATAGAACCATCATAAAATAAGCACATCACTTTTTTTGTACCCTATCATCATTATCCCAGTGTCTTACGCTTTGTTTCCTTCTTCCATTAATATCATTCCTGTGTTTCAATCAGCGAAGTATACTGCTTGATTTCATTTGGGATTTGTATTTGTGTTTTTGTTTTCCATTCCTTTATATTTCTTTGGTTCGTAGTGTCAGAAGATGATGTTTTTTATGACAAACTGCCCTCGTTTGAAAGGCGCTGTGAAACGCTGGCAGGTATGGTGCTAGCCGAGTGATCTCTAGATATCTAGCCGTTAAAAATCCAAGCCATTATGCCATCTGAACGCTATAAACCTTACGGACATGCTACTCACCTCATGAGTGTCTGGTGCCTCTCAGAAGCACCCTGTCTATTTATTATTGTTCATCATGGAACACATGCCACCAATTTTTCTTTTGAAGTGAACATATTAAAAAGCAGCAGGTTGCATGACAGTTTCTCAAAAGGTTTGAAAAAGGTGAGATGCCATTGCTTTGTGAATTTCCAAAGGAAGGAATAATTTAACTGCTCAGAATTACATGTCCGGTGACTGCTTTTTGATTTAAAATATAATAGAACACCATCAGTAATCTTGTTTTCTCTTTGGTACATAGGTAAAGGGTCTTTGTGTCTGGATGCCTAAGGTGATTCCATGGGAGGGGACGGAAGATGTGTGAATCTTCCATGAACTTTAAATTGATATGCAATGCTGTTGTCATTTAAAACCTAAGCTAAGTTTGATGTAACCCGTAACTCCGAGTTTATCTTTTTGAAAATATAGAAGGGGATGACATTGAAGATGAAATGGATACAGCAATTGCTGAATGACCGTTTGCCCTAACTAGCGCAGTTAAAATATGCTGACGCCCCTGCATGGCCAGGAAGACTTCCGCTCCATGCGCTCAAGCACCGAGTATCAAGCTACCAACAACACGTGCCCATCTCTTTAGGCTCCATAGCTTTGCTTTTGCTTTCTGTTTCCCAAACTAAAAACAAAAACCAAAGCATAGATTGCCAGCCTTCCCTTTTTCCTGCACGCTAATGGCATGCAGTGCCTCCTCCCTCCCCCATAGTGAGATTAATGACCTGTAACTCATACTGTGTCCTTCTCTCTCCCTCTCCTTAACCTTTCCCATCCCGCTTCAACTCCTGGCCATACAGAGAATGAACAGCCTTCCCTCGTTTGGTTTGACAGAGGAAAGTTTTATTTGACTTTTGAAGGTAAGTAGTACATAGCATACCAGATACTAATTGATACCCCTCATCCTTATTTCCCATCTGCATTTCCAAATCCCAGTTCTCTTCAAAAGACCTGGTCTCACCTTCTATATACAAATGCTATGGCTACTTAGAAAATATGAAATATTAAAGAAAATATGACATGAATTTGGTTTGTATGGGATCTTCAATTTTTCGTATTTAAAAAAAATCAAGCCAATTTGCAGTCAATATTGATTACTTAACTAACTGTGTTAAATTGAAAAAAAAAAAAAAAAGCAAACAAACACCTTTTTTGGCCAAGGAACTTAACTCTGTCAACCAGGGCTCTTTCCTGACTCTTTTGCAAATGCAATCCGACAAATGTAAGGACGTTTTTGGTTGGAATCGGCATTTAATTTTGTTTTGGATAACTAATATTTCAGATACGACATCCATTACTATAAAGCATAAATATATATATACATATTCTTATGACAAGGAATGCTGCATAGGAGATCAGAAAAATGAGGAAAAGAGCAAAAAGGAGTATTGTAGTAAATTCTATTTGCATCTACTGAAATTGCAACTGACATGGCTGTAGAAAAATGGACAACTATCGCTGGACTTGCCATTTTAGAAGATTAAGGTGAATTTACATAAATATGTCAGATATTTAACCTCAATGTTGGATAACTTGTTATATTCTGAATTAAGGATTAGCATTCTTCTGTTTTATATTTAAATTCTAAATCATTTTAACAGGTCAGGCATTTGATAAAAAGTCCTATTTAAGCTAATTGTGGGGAAAATTTAAGTAATTTAATATAATCGTGGGCCGCCTCACCCATAAATATTGATCACGTAAGCCTCTACTTTCTACCACGTTAAATAGCTAAATTTCTCCTAGGATCAGAAGTTGGCCAAAATACATTCTACTCTAGAGTTGAATCTAAACATTGAACTTGTCTTGTGTTTCATGACAACGAAAAGCACTTTCCTAACTTGAGTGTGTGTTTTATCGCAATTTTAAAAATTGGAATGACTGATAGTGATATTTAAGTAGCTTGAGAGGTGTGGCTTTTTTCTCTCAGGGGTGAATTTTCCTGGCAAGATCGTCCTAGAGGTGGAAGTCCTTAGCTTGGAGTAGCTTGGGTAGCAGCAGAAAAGAATGATCTGATTTAAAGCTTTCCAAATACCTGATGTCCTGTCCTGGCTCAGGTGGAGGACAGGTGGAGAAGTAATCTTCAGGGGAGGATGCATGTTTCCCACATGATGTCAGAAGCCTTCGTCGCCTCGGGTCATTACTTTTGTAAAAACCGAGATGCAAAATCCACAACTTATGACCTTCTAAACTTTCTCTTTGAATCAGATGGAATTAAAAACTGCCCCGGTGTTTTTTTACTGATCACATCTCAAAAGGAGAGGCTACAGTTGAATAGGTTGGTAATCCCAAAGTACAGCAAATACCTGCATCTGTAAAGGCTCTCTCTCTGGTTCAGGCTGGCCACAGCAGACTAGTTTACCCTGCGTTAACCAGGAAAGTCAACAGTACTCTACTGCCATCCCTGCCTCAAGTAACTGGGACTCCACGAAAAAACAACTTCAATGGTTTTTGTTGTTTCTGTTTGTTTCGGTTTTAGAGTACCTATTGGCTCACTTGTTTGTGTTGGAGTTTGGGTTTCTTTAAATAGAGAGAGGGAGACTTTTTTTTGAAGATACCTATCTAAAGGCAATGTTAGGTTGTTGGGTTTTTTTTAATATATATTATCAATCAAATATAAGTATTAATAACTGTGTGGAATAACAATGTGAACTACATTTTTTCACTTTAGGAAAATATAAAATATAAAACATAATATTAGGTGTCCAAAGTTGGTGACATAGCCATTCTAATTAGTAAGATCTGAATTTCATAAGCATCTTGATTTAGACCAAGAAAGTCATGCGAGAAGGTGTTTTAATAGAAATAAAGGTACCGTGTTACCTTCACTTTGTGCAAGTCAAGGGAGTATAGAAAGGGCTTCCCGAGGGACTATGGGAGCAGCCATATCACAAATATATGCCCCTACTTAATCTTATTAAGAAATGCTTATGCAGATAAAAGTACATTAAAATGAACTCCAGGACTTAGGAGAAACTAAACATAGCCACCTGAGCAAGAATGGCTCTGTTTCAAGAATGGAGAAGGGTGGGGCGCCTGGATGGCTCAGTCGGTTAAGCGTCTTCCTTTCGGCTTAGCTCATGATCTCAGGGTCATGAGATTGAGCCCCACATCGGCTCTGTGCTCTGTGCAGAGTCTGCTTGTCCTTCTCCCTCCCGCTCTGCCTCTCCCCCTTTACTCTGCACACCATTAATAAATAAATAAATAAATAAATAAATAAATAAATAAATAAAACCTTAAAAAAAAAAAGAATGGAGAAGGTTTATTTTCACCATTTGCGTACATTAGCCTCAGGTATTTTTAGCTAGTGCAAGCTGGAAGGATTTTTTAATTTTTTGCTGTGATGATAAGTGATATGGAAATTGCCTTGAGAATAGTGCCCCTACCCAAATTGTGAACTCCAAAGGACTGTCATTCAACATGTTCTATTGAATAGCACTTCTAGCATATTCTTCTAGGGCAGTCTGGTTTTACCCACATTTGTTATTATTCATACTATCATTTTCTTCAATTCTTCATTCAGGGAATACAGAAGAAGATTCCCAGATCAAATTATTCACCTGTTCTAAACAGCTTTTAAATCATTATTTATTGTCATCTAAATAGTGTTTTTATAGTGTTCAACACCTTAGCTGGTCTCATTCATTGCTTTGTTCTTATAGTGCTCTAGGCATTATAGTTATCAGTAAGTGTTTTAGCCACTAACCAACCAACCAACTAACTAATGAACATTAGCTTATGAATTTATTTGGAGATAAATGTGATATGCTTCATACTTTCAAATTTGAAAGAAAAGTGTTAAACAACAGTTCTAACCCACAAGAGTTTTAAAGCTTTTCTTAGTATTTCACTGTGATAAACAATTTCAGTAATATCTTAACCTATTTAAGTTGGGTTTTAAAAATATTAAAGTTGCAAAAGGTAATAACTTCAATTAATTCATCCAAGAGTATATCCTATTGAAGCTATCAAGTATTCTTCTGAAATGGAAGGAAGGGAAAGATATTTCCATGACAAGTAGAAGATGTGATTATTAGACATTTGAACAATTCCCTAGAGCATTTTAACATGAAGATGTTTCCAGAAATGTGCTGTCCCTGTCCTTGATTAGCTTATTTCACAACAAAATCATCTTGTACCTGGTAACAAAAAACAAACAAACAAAAAACCCTGCAACCATTCTTAAGTGTCCTTGTGTCTGAATATCATCTCCATCCTCTGTGCCTACAGGCTCTGGCACACTCATCTCTAGACTGTTCTGCGCTCCGGCTATTGCTCTTACCCTCTCACGCCTTCGGGAATGTCACATCCTTAGCAACACCCTCCTCTACATTCGCAGGCTCTCTGCCAACCTCGCCCACCTGTTTCCTTAACTGAATCCCAGCTCTCTTCAGAGACCATCACTTCTGTAGCACTCTCCCTGGAAAGTTCTCCAGTCTTCTGTGGGCCATATGTCATGGGACTACTAGGCACTGTTTGCGTTCTCCCAATTCCCTGTTGCCACTTCCAGACCCCCTCCTACCGCTCCTTCTTGCTGGCCACCGCGGACCTGCAGAGCATTCCTCTGCGTGTAATTACAGGCTTAGACACGCGGGAAGCCCCCTTTCACCCTCTTCTTACCTTGCTTCCTCGACTTATCCTGTGACATAAATTGATGCGGATGGCCCATCCAACACCCTGGTTCTGGGGCCTCTTTGACTTCTTCAGCTCCAACACACTTTCTCTCCATGCTACTCGGTAATCCACACCTCTGGCCACATCTTGGAAGTGGTCCCCATTGGCAAGTGTCATTTTGGCTATTTCATAACCAACAATTTTGCATCCTTCCTGTACACCAAGGACTAGATTAGGCAATGTTTTTTTTCATTTAACAAATATGTATTGAGGAGTACTGTGTGCTCGTGCTCTGTAAGCACTCCCCAGTAGGAAGCAAAACCGAAAGATATTCCTGTCGCCATGGAGCTTATATTCTAATGTGGAGAGTCAAAAATAAGAACATAAATAAGTAAAATATATCTCATGGAGATGTTAGCAAGTTCTCCAGAGACAAATAAAATAGGGAAATATACTCCCAGTGGAGTATATTGGAGATTGCAATTTTAAATACGGGAACCTGAGGGTATAAAAGTAATGGGTCATAATAAAAATTATCTGAGTGCTTTACTATGTGCAAAGTACGCTGCACTATTATGTCATTTCATCTGCACCACTCACTGATGAAGAAATTAAGAATCAGAGAAAATAAGTAACCTTGGCAGGATCCCTCAGCCAGGAAGGGGCACAGTGGGAATTCGAATCCTGGTGGCCTACCTGGAGACCTGGGATGATGCTCTGCTTTGCACACGTGACCTCATTCAGTCTTCGCAACAGCCCTTTGAGGTCAGGGGTTCTGGTGGGTTTCCCTGAATCTCCTGACCCTTCCAGCCCTCCATTCCCTGACTGTGCCTTGTCTTTGACCTCACTGAGACCTCTGGTCTTCTGTCCACCCCATGCTCAGTGCACTGGCACTAGCTGACATTCAAGTTCTTTTCTAGACTCCCTGGAGGAAAAATATGTTTCTATAATGACTTCAATTATCTCTACAACAGCAGCTATATTTCCTCCTTGGAATTATGTTGTCTATGTGAAAAGAATTCACTCTTGGACATTTTAAACTTCTGACCTCCTTCAGCAGGGTTTTAAATATCCCTACTTGATCATTGGTAAGACAAAATCATAGGCATGGACCACTCAACTTTTCTTACCCTGACATAGTAATCACATCCTATAAGAAGCCAACAGGTCGAATTTTTCACATATGACAAGAGGATATTAATTTCTTCATCTGAGAGTCACTGGGAAAAGGAAAATTGGAAGGCGTGACCTGTTTTCTGGGGAGCAACTATTTTGCTAGATTCACAATATTCTTCCTTTGGGAAGTTTCCACTAATTGTCCCCACCCCACCATAAGGAGACCCTTTTCAGTCAACAATTTGATAAAGGTATTGAGTCCCCATCACTGCAAATCACAGTGTTACATACCACCAGGTTAAGAAAAAAAAACCTATAGAAACATAAAACGCGGTGATGCAAGACCATCTTCATTAAAAATATGAAAATCACACTCCTTAGGCATTCTGAATGTTTACATGTAAACTGTATGGTAAATATAAAATGTAAAATCCTTTCTAGTAATAACTGAAGGCCGCAGAGAGTTTTTATGAATAGCCTGAGCTTGTTAAGATCCAAGTGAGGCTGAAACGTTCTACCAAGCAGATCTACTGAGGGTTTCAGAATTCGCGTTGCTGCTTCCTAAGAAACGAGTTCCCCGGTTCTGAAAATCTCTAGATTGACCAACCTGCTGATATTTCACTTGGATTCTTGCTTTTTAAGGCAGTTGCCCTGTCTCACTCATGTTTACTGTATGGCTGGTGTGCTGGAAATGAGCCAGGAAGTCAGTGAAGGAGAAACCTCTTTCTCTCCACTACTCACAGCACTTCTGACACCACGTGTATGCAGTTTCCCCCTTACCCCAAACAGTGCTGACACTAACAACCTGGAGTTAGTGCAGACCCCACAGGCTAAGGCCTCAGTCCTACAAGACTGCCCCCTCCCCACTTCAGATGCCAGTTACAAGTCCCAGGCTGTCACCTGTCCTTCTGATTGACCAGTTATAAATTGAGGGTTCTTACAAACCCCCGTCTTGGGTTTAGTAATTTGCGAACAGCTCACAGAACTGAACTTTACATTCTATTACCTGTTTATTATAAAGGTTACGCCTCAGGAACAGCCAAATGAAAGACATACATAGGGCAAGGTTTGGGAGAAGGGACACGGAGTTTCCATACCCTAAGTATGCCGCCCTTCTAGTACCTTGATGTGTTCACTGAACTGGAAGATCTCCAGAAGCCCAGCTTGGGTTCTATACCCAAGATGCATTTGTTTATCATGTCTGCTATTTTCCTGGTCTCCAAAGTAATCTCTCAGATCTCTGGTAGTGACTAAGCCTGGGAGTTTTCTCTTGTATTCCCATCAGACTCACCTAGGACTGTAACAGTCCTAAATGCAGTTGTTTCTGAATGTGTCCCTCACTCAAAAGAAAATGAGTCATTCAATACCTTTAAAATATATAAATGTTAGGGGCACCTAGCTGACTCATTCAGTTAAGCAACTAACTCTTGATTTCGGCTCAGGTCACAGTCTCAGGGCTATGAGATCAAGCCTCACATCGGGTACCGTGTGGGGTATGGAACCTGCTTAAGATTCTCTCTCTTTCCCTCTGAGCTTCCCCCACCCCTTTCTCTCTCTCTTTAAAATTTATATATAATGTTAGATGGCCTTGCTCTGTTCAGGATTGAAGACTTTTGCTCCCCAGCCCAGGAGATGAACCCTGAGTTTGAATTACACATGCCTGGGCACAGAGGTAGATTATATAATACCATTTCCCATCTGACTGGAGTTACCAAATAGACAACTGATAAGATCAGCACAAACCCCCGAAAGAAGAGTTGCTATGTGTAAACAATTTTAAAACCTGAAACATAGGTTAAATTGTTTCCCAGAGCAGGAAAAGGGAACTAGGGTCAATGACGAATAGAAGAGAAAACGTAAAGAATACCCATGCGTGGGTTTCTTCATTCAGTGCTTAGTAAGCATTCCATGATGTCCTCAGAGCTCTAAGCCCCTGTGCGGGAGTGATGGAGGGAAAACAATGTTTCTGCCTTCTAGGAATTCACAAGAAATGGAGGAGACGGGCTCTTCCTACTAAAGGCATACTATAGCAGCAGTTACAAAAGAATGTAAAAAAGTGCTGGAAATGTATGAATAGTGGATAGACGTTAACCCGGAAGAATCTGGGATAACTTCTGGAGGCACAGGCACTTGAGCTGCCTGACGAAATTTGGGGATTTACTGAAGCAGTTAGAAGTAGTAAGGGACTGACAGTACTGTCTTCATCTTCAGATATAAAAAACACCATCGTGGTAGCAACATTTGAAATCTACTAGGACGTGGAAGGGAGTGAAAGTTTCCATCCCGAGACACAGGGAGAAAGGCGCTGTTGTAAACCAGGGAAAAGGTGTCTTTGAGAGAACTAGATCTGGTTAGAAAAAAATTGAGTTACTTTTGGGACCTCTCAACTTTAAGGTCCTGCACCTTCCATGTAGATGAGTCTAGGAGTAAACAGATTGTGTAAATTTGGGAGTCATTTGCTTAGAGATAAGGACTGAATCCATGGAGGTAAGGGTTTAACTTTGGGGCATGCCTGCTTTCAGGAACGGGATTGGAAAAAGAACGCATTGTGACTTGACATTTTCTCTATTCTAACTTTTCTTTAAATAGCTACACAATATTAGTGATTAATTTTTAATGCATGATATTCAGTGGCTATGCTTTTGTGGAATGTATTACATGCCTAGATCTTTTACTGATCTTTTGTCTCTCAGTTGTTTTTGCTCTAGGGAATGCCTAACTGGCTGACCCAGTTGCACTCGCTATGACTGTTAACCTAATACCAGATAGGAAAATTGCAGACATCAAGCCTAGAAGGAAAATACCAGCTTTTAGTTAGTTGTTATGGCAAATACAAGTCAACATAGAGATGACGCACTGCCTCCTTTCCCTAACTGCTTCCCATCAAAGCGTCTGTCCTCTTCGGGTGTGTGTCCTTCTCGAGTGTCTTACCATCTTTAATCTCTACCTCCTTTTTCTTCCTTCTGACACTCAGTTATGAACACTCAAATCTGAACATAATACGAGACTAAGGACATTTTTAGTATTTCTTGTGTACATCAAATAAAAATGTAATGACTTGTATAAATCTTAAAAGTAATTGAATGATAAATTTTGTATTTCCTTGCTTATGAATAGAAAGAAAGTTGTTTTTTATAGGATACTTCATTTTTTTTCCATGAAGCAGGAGTTCTTGCAAAATATTGTAATATTCCCTACCTCTCCCCATAATAAACTTATAGCCATATCTGTCATGTTCAAAAGAAGGAATTTGTTGTCTTTTAAGCTATTATAGAGTTTGACTTGAAATGCTCCTCATGGCAGCTCCAATATGTATATGACTCGACGTGCTCATAGTCGCTGTGTGTTAGCCAGAGTCAGGACTGTCTTCTTATGTTTGTATATATGTACACACACACACACACACACACACACACACACATATGTGAAATTGACTATGATGGGTGCATAGCAAAATGCTATGGTTTTCTGTATTTACTAATTCTGCAATAGGTAGGTATCTGATCGGGAAAACAATGAACAAATCTGTGGAATAAGGCCCTGATAATATGCTATAGGGACAGATACTGCTATGGATGTATTCATTCAATCTGCAAGTGTTTATTGAATCCTTACTATGTGCACGGTACTATGAAAGGTCTTAGGTTTACAGTAGTGAACAAGAAAGACATGTTTCTCCCTTCGTGGAGCATAGAAGTCAGACATTAAATAAGTAGTTACAATAACGTGCAGAGATCGTTATATTCAGGAGATAGGTATTTTGAAGGTACCCAGCAGGGAGACCTACCCTGGCCTAGAAGTTAGGGAGAGCTTCCAAAGGAAAAGATGAGAGCGATATTTAAGTCTACACAGAGTCTGCTTTGAAGAAATATAAAATGTCGCTGAGTTAGAGTTCTCATATAAAAACTTATGTAATGTAAAAATGTTAACCTACAGGTGTATTGGGTATTACCCTAGATATTAAAAATAGAGTCCCCAATTAATTTATATCAGCTTATTCTCAGCACATGCACACACACATACATAAATAGAGAAAAATAAATGTTTCATTCATAGAGAATGAAAGAGAATGTATATACATGTATATATGGAGAGGAAAAGCATTTGTGTGCGCATGCGTGTGTGCACGCATTGGCTCTGGAATTAACCCTCCAGGTCTGAATTATAGCCTCAGGACCTTTTCGACTTTAGGTTAGTTATCTAACTTTTTTAAGTTTCAGTTTCCTTCTCTGGAAATTGGAATAGCCATGGCACCTAGTGGGTAATGTTGAAGTCACAATTACATGGTCAAGTACTGAGGTCAGTGCATGCGAGGAGCTCAGTAAGCGTTCGCTATTAGCACTGTTCTCCAACTTCACACTTCCCTTGCTTGTAAACATGGCTGTGTTTAGTATGGTTTTTGCCGCTTTGGAGAAGGTTGGGGTGTAGCACTCTAGCCTTCTTCCACATAAAACATGTGGCAACTTGATCTGCTGTGAGCTGCCATGTGGCCTCCCTCCTTGTCAGCAGGGACAAGGAGCAATCGTCTCCCCACTGCTTGTGGAGTAAGAGAATGATTTGGAAGCAGAATGCATCCTCCCTGAGTATACCCCCCGCCTCCACCAGAGCCTATCATTAGAGCTGACTCGTGGAGACTAATGATCTGGCTGGTGGTACACTCCTCGGGGTGCTGTGTTCATGCTGATGGGAGATGCTGGAAGAAAATCTGTTACCGTCTCTTTTATTAAAGGGTTTGTAAATCATGGCATTTCAGCAGATTTGACAAGTAATTTCAAACTTCCCGAGAAAAAGAATGCAGAAGCTGAGAATCACCAGGGGGAAGCTGCTTTACCTTTGCTAGTTGCAAGCCTTCATCATGCGATAGTTTTTTTTTTTTCATTATTATTATTATGTGTCCTCTAAGAAGAGCTATCCACAAATTAAGGCTGCCCATCCATTGTACTCTGGACTCCGGCCACCCCAGACAGAGAAGAACCCCTGGACACCCCCTTCAGACAGGAAAGCTGACATAATGAATGAAGAAGTGATTCAAAGAGGCGGTGTCAAGACTCAAGAGAATCTCCCATTTCTAAGCCACTTCATGGATGTGGAGTGAATATATTTAATCAACACCATAAATACCCTGAAGAGATTTTGGTCAGTCCTTTGTGAAAGGCCTTTGTAAACTATAAAGTACTATATGCATATAATCGTTTCCTAAAACAATAGTTGGCATTAATGAATATTTAAAACATGCTAAGAATTTTGTCTTCATTGCTTCATTTATTAAGTCCAAGATTGATTTGGGCCCATCAAGATAATTTAAGACAGAGCACCAAGAGAAGCGGTTGCCCTTAAGGTTTTGTTCTTCAGCTATTTTGCGACATGCACCTGGCAATAATTTCTGCCAGAGCATGGACTTTCAGCAGACGGGAGTCCTCATGGACTAAGTCACCAGGACGTGAGTAAATATGGCCTTGGGATTTCTCTTCCTGCTGGCACACCTTCACACAGACAGCGTGTGCTATTTACCATTGCGTTTCTCGATCTTATATTCAGAATAATTACAGCCTGCCTTCTCCTAAGATCTGATTTAGAGGCTTGAAATATGCCTCTGAGAAAGCACAAAAGGTTATTCTGGAGAAATGTCCCAAAGGAGCAAGGGTCATGTTAATTTTTTGAGGATATTTTGGTGACTTTTGAGAGTTGCAGTCGTCTTGTTAAGCATGAGGCCGGGAAGAGGAAGCATGAGTTATTTAATGGCGATTACTCCTTTCCTTAGATTTTGCCTTTTTTTGGACTCTGCTTGTGGCCCATTCCCCATGAAACTGGCAGCTCAGATCACAGGCTTTCAGACAGGTCAGACTACAATAGCATTCTTCATGCCTTTCCATTCATAAATATTGGCCCCCAAGGGAGTAACTTTTAGTAGTGTTCAAAATCACCAGCATCCATTTTTTAACTGTAAGAAGAAAGAACCATTCAAAAAAAAAAAAGGAGAAATGTAGAAACCTCAGTGGTATTTAAGATCTAAATCCCAATTTCTACTTATATTTTTTGCCACAATATCAAAGTAATGTGTGCTCATTACAGAAAATTTAGAAAAACAGAAAAATATAAAGAAAATGAAATAACGTGTAGTCTAATAACCATAGAAAACTACTGTTTTCACTTTGGTGTATTTCATTTCTAACATTTTTCATGTGACGTGACTGTGTGTGTGTGTGTGTAAGCATGTGTAGTGTATATTTTTGTAATTATGCATCCTTTTCTTTTAACGTATGATAATTTCCACCTGCCATTCAAATGTATTTTAAAATAGCTCATAGTTTGCTTTATTCTGATCAGGAAATTGATTTGAGCACATTATTTTTTAAAATTCACACAATGTGGGAAGTATATATAAAGAAGTAAATACAGAGAAAGAAGGAAATCCTGCTGTTTGCAGCCACACGGATGGATCTTGAGGGCATTTGCTAGGTGAAATAATCCAGACAGAGAAAGACAAACACTGCGTGATATCACTTACATGTGGAATCTAAAACAAAAACAAAAGCAAGTCAAACTTATAGAGACAGAGAATAGAAAAGTGGTTCTCAGGGGCTGATAGGTGGGGGAAATAGGGAGAAGTTGACTAAAGGGTACAAACTTTCAACTATGCAATGAATAAGGTCTGAGGATCTACTGCATAAGATGGTGGGGATAGTTGACAGTGCTGTATTGTACAATTGGAATTTGCTAAGAGAGTAGAACGTAAATGTTCTCACCAAATAGATAGATGATAGATAGATAGATAGATAGACAGACAGACAGACATATATATATGTCTATGTATATACGTAAGGTGATGAATGTGTCAATTAACTAGATGGGAGGAATCCTTTCACAATATTTATGCATATCAAATCATGGTGTGCACTTTAAATTTCTTACAATTTTGTTTCTCAATTATACTTCAATAAAGCTGAAGGGGGGGAAAAGATCCTACAACTACCAAAGAAAGAAAGAGGAAGGAAGGAAGGAAGAAAGAAAGAAAGAAAGAAAGAAAGAAAGAAAGAAAAGAAAAATGTAACTACCTCCCTGATCACACTTTTGAGAGATTAGTAGATATGACAGTTTAAACATTTGATGAAAAATCTTAAAGAAAGGCCTCTCTCTCTATATATATCTATACACACACATGTGTGTTACATTTACTTGATTCCAAAAGGCTATCTTTTAGGATATGTTCCACTGGTTTAATAACAATTTTTGGGGTGCAAACTAAACTTCATTAAATGTAGAAAAGCATTTTTTCTAACCAACAGCAATAGACCAAATGCAAGCCACCATCTACAGTGTAACAACTAGAAAGTGAGNAGACAGACAGACATATATATATGTCTATGTATATACGTAAGGTGATGAATGTGTCAATTAACTAGATGGGAGGAATCCTTTCACAATATTTATGCATATCAAATCATGGTGTGCACTTTAAATTTCTTACAATTTTGTTTCTCAATTATACTTCAATAAAGCTGAAGGGGGGAAAGATCCTACAACTACCAAAAAAAGAAAGAGGAAGAAAGAAAGAAAGAAAGAAAGAAAGAAAGAAAGAAAGAAAGAAAGAAAGAAAAGAAAAATGTAACTACCTCCCTGATCACACTTTTGAGAGATTAGTAGANACTTTTGAGAGATTATGACAGTTTAAACATTTGATGAAAAATCTTAAAGAAAGGCCTCTCTCTCTATATATATCTATACACACACGTGTGTTACATTTACTTGATTCCAAAAGGCTATCTTTTAGGATATGTTCCACTGGTTTAATAACAATTTTTGGGGTGCAAACTAAACTTCATTAAATGTAGAAAAGCATTTTTTCTAACCAACAGCAATAGACCAAATGCAAGCCACCATCTACAGTGTAACAACTAGAAAGTGAGTCTAAACCTATTTCATACTCAGAATAAAAGATGGATCTCAATCAATTCTGGCCGTCCGCAGTTAGGTTTTTATGCCACGTGTTCATAACCTTGACCTCTTTCTTCTCTTTGACATTGATAGTTTCAGTTGGGGGCACATCAAAAATTGCAGGCTTTTATCTGCTTTAATATTCCTGAGTTCATTCATACATTGCCAAAGGTAAACAGCTTTTTCGAAAGTCATCTAGAAGTTTTTGACAGATACAGTTTTAGCACCTGAGTTATATATTCTTTCATGATGCATAATTCAGTCAGAACCTACTTGCCCCGTCTTTCAGAACTCTGTGGTTTGGTTTACAAAAGCTGTGGCGGTTTCTCCTGCCTGCAGTTGCGTGGCCTGGTATGTGACAGTTTATCTTTCGTGTACAAATAACTTTTCACTTGATTACTGCATCAGATGGAATCTTTTTTAAAAAAGCATTTTAAGGGGAAAGAAGGGTCCAAATGTAAGTTAAAATGTAGTCATGAGAGGCTACCAATCCAAGTAACTCGGCTCAACTGAGGAGACTGTGAGGGGAGCCGGTAACTTCTACTCATGGCGACATTCCCGCAAGTACAGACAAAGACAGTGGCGGGCACCTGCTCTGTTAGCAGCGGCCAGTTTTGTTTTAACATCATTTACAAGCATGTATCTCAACATGAGAACTGTTAAAATGTTTTCAAAAGTATGTTTCTTAAGATCAAAGAAATACGTTACCCAGAATTTTATGCAAATAGAATATATAATCTGCCCTGTAATCTTCAGTCAATAGTAATCATTTCTCTCTTTTTTTTAAGATTCTTTTTTTTTTGAGAGAGAGAGAGAACACACATGACAGTGGGAGGAGGGGCAGAGGGAGAAGGAGAGAGAATCTCCAGCAGATTCTGCGCTGAGCTCAGAGCCTGAAGCCGGCTCGATAACACGATTCTAAGATCACAACCGGAGCCGAAACCAAGAGTCAGATACTCAACAGACTGAGCCACCCAGGCGCCCCAATAGAGCCATTGCAACTTACCACATTCAGTGTGCATGTGTGTGTGTGTGTGTGTGTGTGTATACATGTATATGCATATATACGCATACATCTGTATAACCATATGAATGGTTCCATAGTATTATATGCATGTACCTGTCTTCTATTAGGGCATGTTTAGGTAAAACCCTTTTTATTGCTATTATGTAAAATGGTGCATAATGATTAATTATGCAAAAAATAATTATAATTAAACCTATACCCTTATGTACTTGTCTTAATTTGTCCTAAAGAAAATTACTAAAAATGCAATTGCTATGTTAAAGGGTATGCACATTTTAAACATTACTACATTATTGCCAAATATCTCTCCAAAAAGTTCCCACCAGCATTATGATTAACAATTTTTCCACACCCTTATTAACATAATTATACCAATATTCTTCACTTTTTCCAATCTAATCGGGAAAATGTGATATGTGATTGTTTTTAGCTCCATTTTTAATTACTGAAAACTTTTTAACATCTGCCTAGCATTTCATTGTCATGAATCATGATTTATTTCACTTCAATTATTAGGCATTTAAATTGCTTCAAGTTTTCCCACATGCAGTGAACATCTTTGCATAGAATTCTTTGGCCTAAAGATATTTTTCTTAGAATAGATTCTTAAAATTGGAATTATGGGCTAAAAGCGTGCAGCTTTTAAAAGTTCATGACACACGTTGCCAAGCAATTTTCTAGAAAGGTTATACCAATTTTTACTTCCACTAACATTATCTTACAGTACCTATTTCATGAAGTACTGATTTCTTAGATCTTTTCTAATCTTAAAGGGTAAAAATTTCTCTCATCCTGTTGCATTTCTTTGGTAACTAGTGAGGCTGAACTTTTCATACTTTTTAAGGCATTTATGGTTTTTCAGTGAATACCTTGTTCCTTTTTAAAAGCCTTCATGTTGCTCGCTCGCACTTGTGGAAGACTAACCAGCTAATGCATTAGTGTTGTCAACTCCTAGGCCATGCCTTCAAGCAGCCACCGCTTCTCTAAAAATACATACCAGACTTTCCACAGGAAAATAGATTTCCCCCACCCAAACATGCTTGGGTGTGTTTTTTGGAACCTCTAATTCTCCCGATTCCTTAACAGACTCCTTGCTTGTTCTCTTGGTGCTCTCAGATCTGTGTCACTATCCCTACCATTGTATTCTGGCCCTGCTCCTGTCTTGTTTGAAACCGGACCCAGGATCTCTCTAGCGTCCCTGAGGACATCAAACCCTCCGACTCTATTCACTTCCTCCCCACCCCCGCTCAGGGATTGCTCATGGTTCCTCATGGGAGAACACCTCTCCTGGCTTGACCAAGCTCTCCAGCCTTTCTTTCCCGTACTCTGTTCCTCCGTATGGTCCTTACCAGATATTTTCCCTAGTCTCTTGATTAGCTCACCCATAATTATGACACCGCAGATATTATTCACTTAGCGTAAGT
>NC_048219.1:40168008-40246856 GCF_002007445.2 Ailuropoda melanoleuca
AGATGATATATGTAAAACACATACTAAGTATGCAATGAATAACAGTGATGGAGGTGATGCTGGTGAATATTAACGATGATGATATTAGCACACTGAACTGTAACTCCTTGAGGACAGGGATTATGTTCAACTTCAAACTTTTTGATTATGTTTAACTTAACTTGGAAACTACCACAGTGCCTTATACATAGTAGATAGTAAGCACATGTTTGTCAATAATCAATTACCAAGTTCAAAATATTGAAAGCCAAGGGAAGACAGTAAAAGAAGGGACCACCAGGAATGAGAATTACCAAAGAAAACTTTATTGAAGAGGGAGATACACAAAGGGTAGATTTTTTTAATGGCCAGAGCAGAGTACAGAAGTTACCAAAGGTAAAAGGAAAAAAAAGCAAAACACGTAGTCTGCTCCAGGGTGGGGAAGAGTAATGTGCTTTGTTTGATAGGAAGGGGAAGCAGTGAGCGATGACATAATTAAATACTTTGTCATTACTAAAACTTTACTGTCTAATACCATGCCTAGAAATGAATGGCAAAGACAACAATCCTAAATTTTGCTCCTTTCAGGAACCTCAAGTTATATCAAAACCATAAAAGAAAATGTTTCATTTAGACAAACTGTATGGCATCATGGGGAAAACAAGAGCTTTTCAGGGCAGCAAATCTAGCTTTGAATTTTAGCTTTGCCCCTTATCCCTTATCTCTTTGAAATTTAGTTCTCTCTTTCTGTAGAATAGAAATCATTATGGTTATTCTAAAGGGCTGATGTGGGGTTTGAGTGAGATAATTCTTGGAAGGCATCTAGCACAAAGCCTGGCATGTAGCAGGTGTTTAATAAACCTGAGTGCTGCTGTAACTGTTTAGAGTATGAACTGATGTACTTGTGTCTTTGCCAAGTCATGGTGTACGCTATGTTGCGTATGTTTTTGGACATGTAAACTTGAGCCTACTTGATCTGAAGAGAATTGGGCTTTTTGAAACAGAAATAATCCAGAAAAGGACAATGTGTAACATGGTACCCCATGGCCATTTGTCTCTTTAAAACAAAGCAAGTTTTGAGTGTAGGGTGAATGCTCAAATAGGAAACTAATAATTTTCTTATTAACTACCTGCTGTACAAACTGTCATTCAAATACTGCCTTATGCTTTATGGAAAACATTGAAAACCCCCGATGACTTTATTCTTCTGCTTGGATTTTTTTCTGTAGAAAAATATGTAATTGATTTAATTTCAAGTGTGTGTGTTCGTAAAGCAGCCAAATATTTCCTTTTAAATACTTGAGCTCTATGTTGAATATATACATATGGTTCTTAGCGCATTACTTTTTCTGTAATAGATTTCATCCTTTAATCCCTTTTTACTGGGCTTTTAGTTCCACAGATACTAATATGTCTCTTATGTCCATAATAAGTGAAAATTTTTCATTTTGTGCAGGTTCTTCCAGGGGACCCAGCCCCCTAACCATGGGAGCCCAAGACACCCTCCCTGTTGCNGGACACTGAAAAGCATGTAACAGATATAATTCACACAATGCTGCTGTGAGTCAAGATAAGACCTATGGGGCTCCTTCTGGAAGGAGCCAGAAGTTAAGTGGACCTACACGTACATCCTGACTCCACCACCTACTGTCTGTGAGAATGTAGGCAAATAACTCTTTTTCCAGACTCACTTTCTTGATCTGTAATATGTAGTAATGTCTACTGGGCACAGGATTATGGTGGTAATTAAATGATGCCCTACGTGTAAAGCATGAAAGACAGGGTTTAGCTCAGAGCAGGTACTAAGTAATACTGATGCCTTTTTCTATGACGTTTGCCCTTTTTCCTCTTTACTGGCACCCAGCAAGTTAGTTGATGCTCCTTATCTGGTGATGTGAGAAGCCAAAGTAGCAATTGGGGATACTTCTAAACTTTTATGAGTCTCTGGTTTTGTCATCTATAAAACAGTGATGGTAATATGTTTTTTCTTAAAATTATGAGGATTCAGTAAGGTAATACATGTGAAACATTTAGCAAAGCCCCTTGAGTACAAAAAGTATATGGTCAATTTAGCCCTCATCACAGCATTATTATTTATTAGATTAGGCTATAGTACTTATTAGGCTACAGAAAATTCTCAAATAGACAAAAATATACAAATATACCATGCAGTGTTTTATATGCAGCATACACGCGAACACATATATATATAACATATACACATATATTTCATATCATTTAAACCAACTAGTTTATGTAAAATTGTAACATTCAAAGATGTAGAGAAAAAGAAAAAACTAGAAAATTTTTATGTAGTAACTTTCTTTTAACTCCTTTTCTTACAAACCTACCCTAAATATTTTTTTAAAATGAAGCTGCTGTGATTTTTTAAGAAGTAACATTGCTTTATTAATCATCACTTCAGCTAAGATTCACAGGATCTCAAAAGCACAACTCACCTTCTCAAGGAAGCTCTTTGGATACAATTCTTTCTACTGATATAAGAAGTTCTAATCTCCTCTTTATCTTCTCTGGTGTGCTAAGTTCCTATAGCATTGAGGGGAGACTGAAGCAATACATTACGTCTGTGACTGCTAGGCAGATTTTTCTTTGTTGTTCATGGTGATGGCTATCATTTATTGAGCATTTACTATGTGCAGGAGGGTACCCAGTGAAACTGTTCACCCAAGTGTCATTACTGGCAACTTTGTAGTTACTGGATTTTGTAGGAAAGTAAAGACCAATAGGACCTGAAAGTATTTACTTGTAACATTAGTCCCCATTCGGATATTACTTTTCACAAGTTAACACTAGCACCTGTAGCATGTGTCATTACATAAATGCAGTCAGTTTCTCCATAAATGTGTGATCTTACAAACAATGGCCATACAATGCAAATACAATGTTCATTTGTTGAAAAGTGAAATTGCCAATCATAGAATGGAAGCAATATTGTGTAAAGTCAATGAAAGCCATTGTGTAAAGATCTTTAGGTTACCCTCAAAGTCATTGTCAGCTGACAGTTTAGCAAAAATAAAACTATTATTAACTAAAGAAGAAAAGGAAGCTTACATCATACACACTTCAAAAAAAAATCAGGAAATTAAGGGGCCCTTAAGAAATTTGTAAAACTCTCAATTAGCTCTGCAGTAATGGCTCACTTTATGATTATGAATCAAAGCCGAATCTGAACCTAGATTGGTGTGTAAAGCTCTAATACAATTTTATCAGAAAACTGAGCCCTTTCTCAAAATACCAAAACAAGTCATTTTTGCTCACTCTAAGAACTCACTAATTATTTAATTGTAGTGTGTTAAAAGATTTTTTCACAAATTCAGTCAATGACAATTTCAAGTCCCAATCAAGCCTTTTGCCACTACATACAATGAAATTTTAGGAACTGCTTAAAGACATTCATTTTTAAGTGATTTTTTTTCTGATACTGACTATTCTCAGATAAGGACATCCTCGGTCATCATATCTAATTCTCATAACATCTGTGGGAGGTATCATCTCCATTTCATAAAATGATGAAGCTTGACCTCAGGTCAAGTAACCTGCTCAAGGTCACACAGTAGGTGATAAAGTCAGGATTGAAATGCAATTCAATCGGATTCCAACATTATGTGTCTCTCTCACTGCATTATACAGAATATCATCTATAAATTATCATAGGATTAAATACAATTATCTTTTTATTAATTCTAACTAATACAGTCCACTCTTTTTTAGAAAAAGCTAACCCAACCCCCACTGTCCACTACTTCATACTACTCTTGGAATTTCTTCTTTCTTCATTTATGCAGTCTGAGGCTTTCTGTTGCTTCCATGTGTTGGTTCCATCTCCAGCATTCTTACTCCTGGACATAAGGGTCATTCGCCTCCCTCCTACAGCAGGCCTGATGGAGTGGGCAGTTCTTTGGATTGGTAAACAGCGAGGGTGGGAACGGTCTTCAAACAAACAAGACCACCCCGTCCTGCTGTTCATGCCTCCAGTTGTGCTTTCAGAGTGACTGTTTCCAACCCCAGGTGAACAGAAGGTAAAACTTGCTGTTCTTATGAAGCCTGGGCTTTTACAAGGGCAAACCCTCTCTACGGTCAGATGAGTTGCTGGCCCTGATACCAGTGTCCCAGTTGAATGGGCATGCAGCTGGAGTAACTGACCTGCCCAAGGTCAGATGTGAACTAAGCAGCACAGTCAAGACTGAAGTCCACACCCTCTGACACAGCCCTAGACTCTTTATTGAGAGAGCAAAGCATTATAACTAAAAGATGGGGCACCTGGGTGGCTCAGTCAGTTAAGTGTCTGCCTTCGGCTCAGATCCTGATCCTAGGGTCCTGGGATGAGCCCCGGGTGTGGTTCCCTGCTCAGCAGGGAGTCTGCTTCTCCCCCCTCCCCTCTGTTGGTGCTCTCTCCCATGCATGCACACGCTCTCTCAGATAAATAAATAAAATCTTTAAAAAAATAGTAACTAAGTATAGGTTGCTTGCTCTCTGACTATGAGCTAGTTTCTTAAGCTCTCAGCTCTTCCTCATTTGTAAGAAAGAGATGTTGAAAATAGCACCTACTTGGTGAGACGGTTGTGTCTCCAAGGAGATGGTACACGTGAGGCATCACAAGAGTTTGGCACAAAGTGAGGGCACAGTAAGCAAGAGTTATTACCATTTCTTGAGCATATAGACACAAATGCTACCAACACCCCTCAGGGAGGCTCTACTTTGACATAAATTCATATTAAATTTAAAACAACTGACAATAAGTCCTCTCCATGAGCTGGTCTTGAGGTGAAAACAGTTCTAACTTTCAGGACTGCCAAGTGGAAAACGTGATACGTAAAATGCAGAAGAGGGTACAGAGAGGGGAGGTGAGACGTTGCCCACCGCCCAGGTTTGCTTCGGGCACATCTCCACGCCAGTGACCGACCGGCGGTGGTGTGAGACCCGGCGGCTCCGCGAACCCAGCGCGCAGACCTCCACTTGCTGCGAAGTTAGCCGCCTTGTACTCTTCCTCAATTTCTGGACCTGAGTGTTTTGCTTCCCCTTCATCTCCTTTTTTTGCTTTGTATCTTTCTCTTTTAAAATCTCTCTCTCCTTTCCCTCCCCCTTTCTCTTTCCCATGTTTACATACACAGTTTATATTCCACACTCATACTCACATTCCGATGAACTGTTCAGGAAATGCTTCCCCAAGTTAATGACCTTATCTTTTCAAGATGCCATATTGTTATGAGGATTTAATTTCTTTTTAGCCTTAGGGTGTGTGTGTGTGATGTTGCTTGGTAATGAGAGTCCTAGAAAACTGCCTTTGAGAAAATATCAACACATACTGGTAACTTGTGTGCCTTTTCCATTTCTCAGAACTCCTTAAGTATGCATGTCAGTTGCTTGCCAGGCCCCTGGAACTGCGATGTTGTCAGAACTCCACACGCTAGGGGCAGCAGCTTGTCCTGGGGATACTGCAAATGTGCCGGCAGATGCCTAACCTAATTTGCTCTGACTTCCGTGCTTTTAGAGCAGAGTAGGTAAGAGTGTGGGACCAGGGTCAGGCAATCCTAGGTCTGCACCCCAGTGCTGTTCATACCACTTATAACTGTGTGACTGTGGGCAAGGCTGCAGAATGACTCAGGACCTCAGCTTTCCCATCTGTGAAACAAGGACAATAATGGTGGTTGCTTTATAGGGATCGTATCAGGATTAAGAGTTAGTATCAGTAGAGCTCCTTGAATAGTTCTTGGTATGCAGGAAGAAGTACCTATGTTTTCATTGTTGCTACTGCTGTTTTTGTTAGAGTCAGGACCTGGAATTGAATTTTTACTGTACTGCTTTCTAGCAGAGTGACCTTGGGCGACTGAAATAGAGATAATTACACTGAACCCGTTCATCCCTTCAGTGTTTGAAGAACATAAAGCCATCTTAATGTTTGATATTTTATTATGTTGAAGGATACACATAATAGATACCATTTCTACTTTGAATTCTTTAAAAATAATCATTAACAGGAATCTAATAATTATAATATTAAGCTGTTCTCTAACTTCATATAGTGCTTTATTTTTCATTTCTGCCTAGTATTGTAGTCCCATTCCATACTGTAAGCTCCATGAAGGGAGGGGCATATCTGTCAGCACTTAGCACAATGCTTAATTATTACAGGAACTCATATTTGAATGAATCAAAAGAAAACATACTTTCAACCAACTTTTATGTCCTACTGCTGAAAGCATTTTATCAAGCAACTTAACAGATACAATGGCCACCTATGTGATCTGCAAAAAACTAAGCATGCATGCATAGAATTGATTGTTCTTATGAAAACAGAATGTTAGTGATGGAAGGAACCTAGAACTGCTGGTGTGTATCCATGCTCAGTGAATACCACCTGTGTGTCATCTCCCTTTGTTTTCTACCTAAATACCTATTCGACTTCAAAACTGAGTCACAGACGATTAAATAGTTTGCCCTTAGTCCTGCAGGTTGTAAGTGGAGCAGTCAGGATTCACACCCAAGTCTATATGACTCCAGAGCTGAAATTTCCTTTTGTTAAATCATGGAATAGCCTCCCCTATACTGCTCATTTGGCAATTATTTTTCCAGTGAAATAATCTCATTGTGCTGTCTCTTGAACCAATAAGTTCTTGCTTGCATATGTTACTGCTATCAGATCTTCCAATATGTTTATGTCTAATTTTCTGGAAGTTTACATATTGGTGTTCCCACCACTATCTTGCACATAGTAGAGGCTCAGTAAATGTTTGATAAATCCACTCAAATCTTCAGTGAAGGGATACTGTTTTCAAAGCAGCTTACTTAGGTGTTAGAAATTGTTCCTACAGTTCAAAAAAATTTAAATGCCTATAAACAACTTAAAATCATAGAATCCTAAAACAGAGATTTTATGTCTATTGCCTTCATTTTATGATCGAGAAAACCAAAAGTAAATTGACTTGCCCCAGGTCACAAAGCTATTAACTTGCAGATCCATGGCCATGAACCGTGGTCCCTCGGGTCACTGTCCAGTAGTGCTCTTTCAGATGTTCGGAAATAGTTTCTAGGCCCCTCTTAGTCTTCTTAGGCCATAAGGCTTACATTTCTCACCATCTTAGACTCCCCTGGTATTAGTCCAGTTTTCCTATAATCCTATTAACAGGTACTTCCACAGGTACTGCAGGGGAACGAAAGCTTTTGTTCATTCCTAATAGCATTTTCATGGAGTATAATTATACTTTATGTGCAATAATCTGGCATTCTTAGGAATAAAAAATTTATCTGCCTTGTGTTTCGATCATCCCAGCTTGTAGTAATAAAACTATATCTTAAGGAAATAATTAGAAAGGAAAAGAAGACCAATTTACACAAAGATGGATTTAGAATAACTGCTACTTAGAAATAGCCCAAAATGTGGAGATTGTAGAATAATACATACTTATCAAAAATGGTATGGAGACCAGATAGCAGTAAAGAAAATTATGCAATAAATGAAAAAAGTAAAGTAAAAAAAATGGCATATAATTGCAGTGTATCAAGATGTGAAGAATTTAGAATTGTAAACTGTGTATCCTTTAAGGTAAGAGGGTTCTTTGTAAAGTTTTGATGTTTTCTCCTCTCCTGGCATTACAGATTAGCTCTGAATAAGGACAATAGTGCCCATAGGTAAACATAGCTTGAATATAGGGTTTCTGGAGGGAATGGGGGTAGGTGGATCATGAAGGATAGCCAGTGGGTCAGTTTGCATGTCTTAGTCCATCCTGGCTGCTGTAACAAATTATCACAGACCAGGTGGCTTATAAACAAGATAAATTTATTTCTCATAGTTCTGGAAGTTTGTAAGTTCAAGATCAGGCTGCCAGTGGCTGAGTCCTGGAGAAAACCCTCCTCCAGTTTGCAGATTTCTTGCTGTCTTCATGTGGTAGAAGGGACAAGCTAGCTCTCTGAGGCCTCTTTTAAAAGGGCACTAATCCCAGTCTTTAGTGCTCCACCCTCATGACTGTATCACCTGCCAAAGGCCCCACCTCCTAATACCATCACCTAGGGCCTCAGATCTGCAACATATGTACTTGGGAGGAACACAAACGTTCAGACCACAACACTGCGGATGGTCTTGCCCATCATTACACTGAAGAGTTTCATCTTTGGCTTGTGGATAAGTGGCCTGATTACCATCTGAGGAGCTTGAAAACACAGCACGCAAACAAAAAGCAATAAAGCCATCATTTCTGGGGACCCATCTGTTACTCATCTACTGATGTTCCCAACTAGTGACATGTGTGAAGCCCAGCAATGACAGCTGATGATCAACTCCATCCCCCAAATATTTTTTTCACATGTTCTTTCACCAAACCAGTTTTTCCCAAAACAATTGTTTGCTTAATTTTTAATCTTGATGTATAAGAATTCCACATTTATTTTTCCTGGTATTTTTCTTCTTAGTTCCAGCCCAGTATTCCAAAAGATCATTATTTAGCACCTTCATTGAGTCTGTCATTATTTAAGATAATCTGTATTATCTTAAATTGTGATACGAGTCATAAAAACAGCTAATCACTAATGAGTGCTTACTATGGACCAATATTCTACCTCATTTAATGCTCAGAATGGGCTTACAGAGTGGGTGTTACTATACCATCCCTGCCAAAGGTCATGTAAATAACAAGTGTCAGAGAGAAGACTCAATCCCAAGTGTGTCTAATGACAAATCCCATGCTCTTAGCCACTACAATGTGTCATTTCTGAGCGTCTTTCCCAGTTTTATCCAAGGCACCAGAGAGCCCAGACTAAGGCTAGAACTCTAGGGTATTCCACTAGAGGCTTCCTTCGCAATAAACGTAAAACCACTGATTCATGCTCATTGGATATTATGATTCATCTAATAGTCAATTCACTTGGCAAGACTATTATCCACCTGACTTTCACAATTTTATTCACAGGAATAGCATGGAAAACCATTAAATGCCTTGAAAAACTGAAAAATATTATGTCTATGGCATTCCCTTTATCTGTTAACATCCGCATTTCTTGCCAATTTCATCATTTTCCTCTCTACAGGTCTCTTCACCTACATTATTGTCCTTGTCCCTAAATTATCTGTCACACTACTGCTAGAGCAATCTAAAGTCAAACCCCATCATAACTCCCCTATCTCAAATACTTCAGAGGCTTCCCATCTTCTAGAGATGGTGTTCTTAACCTCAGTTTTAGGACCTCAAATTTTCCTAAGTATTTACACAAAACTTTTCATAACCTTATTTCTAACCAACCTTGTCTCCTTCCATGTCTCACCTTTCAATACCCACCACATTTGTACACACTCACTTGCAAATAGTGCCATACTTCCTGTGGTTCCTCAAAATGCCATATGTTTGCTCAGTTCCACACATATGTACATGCTGGGCCTTCTTCCTTCTCCCCCTTGTGAGATCCTATTTATTCTCAGACCTCAGTTCCAACATCACTTCTCTGACTTCTCCACTTCCTTCATACATTACATAGATGATATATGTAAAACACATACTAAGTATGCAATGAATAACAGTGATGGAGGTGATGCTGGTGAATATTAACGATGATGATATTAGCACACTGAACTGTAACTCCTTGAGGACAGGGATTATGTTCAACTTCAAACTTTTTGATTATGTTTAACTTAACTTGGAAACTACCACAGTGCCTTATACATAGTAGATAGTAAGCACATGTTTGTCAATAATCAATTACCAAGTTCAAAATATTGAAAGCCAAGGGAAGACAGTAAAAGAAGGGACCACCAGGAATGAGAATTACCAAAGAAAACTTTATTGAAGAGGGAGATACACAAAGGGTAGATTTTTTTAATGGCCAGAGCAGAGTACAGAAGTTACCAAAGGTAAAAGGAAAAAAAAGCAAAACACGTAGTCTGCTCCAGGGTGGGGAAGAGTAATGTGCTTTGTTTGATAGGAAGGGGAAGCAGTGAGCGATGACATAATTAAATACTTTGTCATTACTAAAACTTTACTGTCTAATACCATGCCTAGAAATGAATGGCAAAGACAACAATCCTAAATTTTGCTCCTTTCAGGAACCTCAAGTTATATCAAAACCATAAAAGAAAATGTTTCATTTAGACAAACTGTATGGCATCATGGGGAAAACAAGAGCTTTTCAGGGCAGCAAATCTAGCTTTGAATTTTAGCTTTGCCCCTTATCCCTTATCTCTTTGAAATTTAGTTCTCTCTTTCTGTAGAATAGAAATCATTATGGTTATTCTAAAGGGCTGATGTGGGGTTTGAGTGAGATAATTCTTGGAAGGCATCTAGCACAAAGCCTGGCATGTAGCAGGTGTTTAATAAACCTGAGTGCTGCTGTAACTGTTTAGAGTATGAACTGATGTACTTGTGTCTTTGCCAAGTCATGGTGTACGCTATGTTGCGTATGTTTTTGGACATGTAAACTTGAGCCTACTTGATCTGAAGAGAATTGGGCTTTTTGAAACAGAAATAATCCAGAAAAGGACAATGTGTAACATGGTACCCCATGGCCATTTGTCTCTTTAAAACAAAGCAAGTTTTGAGTGTAGGGTGAATGCTCAAATAGGAAACTAATAATTTTCTTATTAACTACCTGCTGTACAAACTGTCATTCAAATACTGCCTTATGCTTTATGGAAAACATTGAAAACCCCCGATGACTTTATTCTTCTGCTTGGATTTTTTTCTGTAGAAAAATATGTAATTGATTTAATTTCAAGTGTGTGTGTTCGTAAAGCAGCCAAATATTTCCTTTTAAATACTTGAGCTCTATGTTGAATATATACATATGGTTCTTAGCGCATTACTTTTTCTGTAATAGATTTCATCCTTTAATCCCTTTTTACTGGGCTTTTAGTTCCACAGATACTAATATGTCTCTTATGTCCATAATAAGTGAAAATTTTTCATTTTGTGCAGGTTCTTCCAGGGGACCCAGCCCCCTAACCATGGGAGCCCAAGACACCCTCCCTGTTGCAGCAGCATTTACAGAAACGGTCAATGCCTACTTTAAAGGAGCAGATCCAAGCAAGTAAGCCTGGGGCTTGGTCCACTGTATTCTCCAAACTATCCTATTCAGTGGGGAGCACCCTAGACATAACTATTTCATTCCTTGTCCTAAAACCAAACAAACAAACAAAACTCGGTTAACAATAATAGGTGGCATACATAGAATGGAGGAGAAAATTTAAATTAGAAATACTAATTTACTGCTTTTTTTAAAAAGTGTGCCAAAAGGACCAATAATCTAATATCTTACTCCCCAGAAATCTCTGGTTCTGTTGTGGTTGCGAGTTTACAGAAAATCCTAGCGAACCCCATCAACAACGAAAAAATTCATTATCTCACAAAAGTAAATGTCTAGATCACATCTTTATTGTCTTAGTCTTTGCTGGATGGGGATCACTCACATATGAACTGAGAAATGGTGCATGGGAATGAGAACCTGGAAAAAGACACATTGCATAACACAGATTAGTAAGAAGACAAGTTACATGTTACCCTTACTAAGGAAAAACTGGCCAAAAAAATTACAATCACAGAAAAGTAAAAACTCTAGAGAAAAATGCACCACTCCCTATTTACATGAGTCAGATTTCACTTATTTCAGTACATACTGACAGCGAACTTGACCTGAATGCATATGCAATATGAATAAATATGTTGACGTTCTATAAGGATTTCTCTGGATAGAGGTCAGGAAATTTATGGATTCCCTGAAATGATACTGAATATCTTGTGTGTGTGCATATGTACATAGAGAGGGCCTATAGTATCCATCAATTTCACAAAGAGGTTTATGATCCAAAAAAAAAAAATTAAGACTGATTATTAGTCTACATTGAAAACAAAACACCAAAGTCAAACTGGCTTTCAAGTGTGTCATTAATACAATTCCAGACCTGAAGTGATGGATAAACAAAGGACAAGCCTAAATGAGTAAAGAATTGCTTTTTTATTTTTTACTTACAAGGATGAGGGCTTAGAAGACCTTAGTATTCATGGAAATAAGAATTAGAAAAAGAAAATGTTCACAAAGAGCACTAGACTATTTTATGAAAAAACTTTAAAGCGTGATAATTAAGTATAATTAGAACTTGGATTCCACATATATTTAAGTGAGAATTTATGTGACTAATTGTGAATCTTCTTTACACTTCAGAAACACTGGTTTTTGTAAGCCTAAATCTAACAATATTATGCTGGGAAATATGCTTAGTAAGTCCACCTTTGAGCGCCCCATTGAGACAGTGGGATCTATCAACCTCCCTAAATGTCATGTCCTTTTTTACAGCATTTAGATTTTATTCTAAGCCCAGACTATTGTAGAGAAGCCAACACTATGGACTCTGGTGTTCTGGTCCACTTGAGATGCTATAAGAGAATGCTGCAGCCTGAGTCACTTCTAAAACACAGAAATTTATTTCTCATAGTTCTTGAGGCTGGAAGTCCAAGATCAAGGTTCTGGCAGATTCAGTATCTGACCAGAGGCAGGCTCCTGGTTCACAGTAACCTTAAATGGGAGGGTGTGTGTGGACAGGAGGACGGAGGGGAGTAGGGAGGTCTTCAGGGTCGCCTTTATAAAGGCACTGATCTCATTTATTACCCTCACGACCAAATCACCTCCCAACAGCCCACCTCCAAACACCATCATAGAGGAAATTAGATTTCAGCATATACATTTTGAAAGGACACAGACACTCAGTCTGTAGCACTCTGGTTTCTCCCATGTCTTTTCTCTTTCACCTTCGAAGCAGGAAGGTCATTTGCCACATCCACATACCAACAGGAATTACAAGTTGCCTCACACAGAGTGTGCATTTGAACTGTTAGGGCAAGTAAGTGCCGCATGCATAAGTTGCATATATTCTTCATATACATATACACACGTTTGTTCTGTACACTCTTCTTCGAACAAAGAATTTGCAACTTTATACAATAGCTGTTCTAGGATTGCTTATTATTGACTGACCTACCTATACCTTAGAAAGCTCAGGCTGACTGGAATTGAGAAAGGCAGGTAGAAACACACCTTTAAAGAGTAGTCAGGGGACACCTGGGTGGCTCAGTTGGTTAAGCATCTGACTCTTGATTTCAGCTCAGGTCATCTCAGGGTCATGAGATTGAACCCCTTGTTGGGCTCTGCACTGAGGATGGAGCCTGCTTAAGATTCTCTCTCTCCCTCTCTCTCTGTCCCTCTCCCACAAACTCTCTCTCTCAAAAAAAAGAATAAGAGTACTCAGGAGTGTGGAAAGTTGTCTATACCAGCATGCAAAACACTGGGAATCACACAAGAATGAGTTCTTTTTTGTCTGCTTACTAACTGGCTTTCATTCATTCATTTATTCAGAGAGACCTAATTGGTAGTAGGTCTGGTTTGGTTGACCCCTGAAATCTATTCTCAGTATATCACTCTTCTGCTCAATATCGTCCTCTCTTGTTCAGAGTAAAACCCTAATGCTTTTCCATGGTCTATGAGGCTCTCCATTATCTGTCCTTAAGACACTTCTCCCCTTTCAGCTCCCACCTTTCTGATCTGGTGTCCATCACCAGTGTCCTTACTGACTCCACTCTCGTCACACTGGCTTCGTGGCTGTTCCTGTGCCATTAGGCCAACCTCATCTGCATCTCAGGGTCTTAGCATTTGTTGCCCTTTCAGCCTGGGTGAAATCTGCTCCAGCTATCTGAATTACTTGCCCCCTCACCTCTTTCTGGATTCTTCAGGAGATGTATCAGAGACCTTCCCTGTCCAAGCTGTGCAAATAGTTACACTGCTCCCCACCCACTGGCAGCACTTTCTCCTTGCCCCATCGCCCTTCTCTCTAATTAACACGTTGCATGTTTTCAGTGTCTACTGTCTGTCTCTTCCCCCACTAGAATGTAAACTCCATGAGAACTGGGACTTTGAGCATTTTCTTCATTCCTACATCCTCAGCATCTAAATCAGGACCTGGCAAAATTGCTGAAAGAGTTGAGCTGAATTGCTCTCCTAACATTTACAGAATGAAGGCTATGTGCCTGCCATTGTGCTAGACGGGGGTTATATCGGTGAAAATAGGACTTGTGCATAAATATAATACCAAGTCCACTGTAGGAGAGGCGTAGTTATGATGCAAGGGGAGTTAAGAAGTTGGTTTTTTTTAAGATTTTATTTATTTATTTGACAGAGAGACTGCCAACGAGAGAGGGAACACAAGCAGGGGGAGTAGGAGAGGAAGAAGCAGGCTCCCAGTGGAGCAGGGAGCCCGATGTGGGGCTCGATCCCAGGACCGTGGGATCAGACCCTGAGCCCAAGGCAGACACTTAACGACTGAGCCACCCAAGCGCCCCTGAGTTAAAAAGTTTTTAATAATAATCTTCTTTAAATCCCAAGGAGTGGTATAGCAGCCTACCAGTAACTTTGTGGGTTTCTGCCTCTACCAGCTGGGTTCTTCATCCTGTTTCAGTCTCCCCAGCACACTATAGCAGGTGTGTGGGCCGGTGTGCACCTGTGAGCCTGGTATCCATGACCTTGGCATTTTAGTGATGTGGCGCTTGAGCCAAACTAATATTGGTGTTTTCTTATGCCCTTCCAAATGAACTGAGTCTTTGACTTGCGGTGACTGCATAGACTGTGTCTGTTTTCAATTATATTCCCCTAAGTAGTTGCAGTATATATTGTATATTGGTAGATGGGAGATTCAGTAAATTTCATTGAAATTATGAGATCTGAAATTTAGGAACAGATCATGAGGTGACGGTCTTCTAAATTTAATTTCAGCTCCAGGCAGTGAATCATTTTAATTGCTGTTCCTTTGTTGTTCACTTTCAAGGAAACATCTCAAGTTCAAAAATTCTATCATAGTGTGAGCAGGGGAGGGGGAGGATAAAGTCAAACACAGCAGCGCATAGAGAAATGATACAGAAAACCATGTGGATTTGCTTTTGCCCATGGTTCCTTCTCATCCTTCACTCAAAGCCTGCCCCCATTTGCTTTCAGACCGTACACTGGAGACAGAAATTACTACTTTAATGATTACAAACTATGATATATAATCCATTCAAGTATAGTTACACTCTTCTCTGAGTATTGACAACACCTGTAGTAGGCATTTTGACACCCGAGTCTTTCTCGGTTGGTCATTGGCAGAGAACTCCTTGACTTTTGCTGTTGACTGGGGAGTACATCTCCTGTTACTTGCTCCTATTTGAACAGCCCTGGTGCTGGGGATTAATTCTTTATTCCCCCAGAAAAATTATGTCTCTCAGCTATATTCTATCCTTCCCTTATCATCACATTTCAATGATTTATTAAAGTGTCTGTCTCCACAATTAAACTGGAAGTTTGGGCAAAGACCACAATTGTCCTGTTTTCTCCTTGCCCAGCCCAGGGCATTACATAATACCTGGTACACTGTGTAGTCACCCTATATACAGTTGTTCAATGTGCCAATTTCTTTTAACATTTTATTGAGTTCCTACTCTGCACTAGGTTCTGTGTCATGCACATTTGCCTTTCTAGGACCCAAGACGCAGCACCTGCCTTCACAATAGTGGGTGAGATGTGTAAGAAGCAATGAAATGGGGTGCCTCAGTGCCCCAGATAGTTAAGCTGCTGCCTTCGGCTCAGGTCATGATCCCAGGGAGCCTGCTTCTCCCTCTCCTTCTGCCTGCCAATTCCCCTACTAGTGCTCTCTCTCTCTGTCAAATAAATAAAATCTTAAAAAAAAAAGTGATGAAACTATTTTTTTAAAAAAATCTGTACCTCTGTCCAAGGAACCTAGAGAAAGGAAAAAGGAAGGAAGGCTGAATAAGGAGAATATTAAGGAAGGTTTCAGAAAGCCCTGCCTTTCTTGAACTGAGTCTTGAAACCTGGCAAGGAGTTTGCCTAGGACCCGAGCCCATGAAAGGGGATTTAAGTAAAGGGAGGGAGGCTGGCTCTGCACAGAGGGATGTACCCTCGGAAAGAAGACCGTAGGCCTAGCCATCCCAGCAGTGCATAGAGGTCACATTTATGTCAGGGATGCACTTCTGCTGACCTCACGTATATCGAATTCACACCTTTCCTGACCAAAATTGGCCAGCATTTGTGCTGATTGGCTGAAGTGGTGCTGCCTGCGGCCATGGGGAGAACCCAGTTTATAAGTCACTTAGCCATGGGACTTTGAAATTTTGCCATTCTTTTTTTTTATAATATTTTTTTATTATGCTAGTCACCATACAGTACATCCCTAGTTTTTGATGTAAAGTTCCATGATTCATTACTTGCGTGTCAGGCAAGGGTGGTAAACAGAAGGGGAAATGAACCATGAGAGACTATGGACTCTGGGAAATTTTGCCATTCTTGACAAGTGTTTCATTTGTTGGGATTCACATGATTTCAAATTTTATTCGTAACATGAGTTTGCTAAGATCTCCACATTGCTGTATTTTAGATTTCTGTAATTCAAACTCACATGAAAGGTAGCCACATTGCATACTGATAGGAACAATCATTAAACAAGTATTTTCCTTTAGTGAGTCTGGGTTGAAAATATTCATTTTTGTATATGAAAATATTCATGTTTGTATAGAAAATTTCGGATCTGGGAATAGATACTGGATGATTTACTAAATCAGTAACGTTCTGCCTGTGATCGCTGAGACGCAGTCCAGAAATGTAAGATAAATGAAGAAGCTGAGTGCTTCTTAGAGTGGTTGATATTGACGACTTCTTTCAGCAGCCGCCCAACGCTATCAGCGCTTTGAAGAAAGGGGCTGTTATGCTCATTTTTAAAGGGCCTCCCCCACTCAAAACAAACAAACAAAAATTACACAATTAGGAGTCAATAAACATTTACTGACTTAATAAATGCCACTCCCTCCCCCACTGACTAGTTTTCAAAAAAGAAACTTCGTCCCCCACCAAGACACCACTTAGATCTCCTTTTGAGCAACCTGGAAAAGCAACTGAGCGGATTCTTCACCCGTTAAAAACGCTGGAGCCGCCGCTGCCCACAGCAACATACTGAGAATAGACGCTGAAGTTGGGTTTAACAAGCGCTCTAATTACTGTCGTCTTCTACAGTTGGGAAATCATACTCTGCATGTCCACATGCTGAAAAACAGCGAGAGTAGACTCAACTTAAGGGGGAGTCCGGCTCAGCACCAGTGAATAAAGCAAGGCTTCTGCATCTGAAAGACAGAGAAGGAAGACAGCAGAGTTGGCTCCCCAGCTGGGAGATCAGCAGTGTTCTCCGGAAGAGAGGGAAGCGCGAACTTCCGGAAACCAGAATTTCGCCCAGAGCAGGGCAGAGTTACCGATGATAATATCTGAGTGAGGGGTGTGCAGACGAGGGAAAGGGGGACATAGCAACTTCGGGAAGCTCACCTGCCCCCCACCTCTTCCTCAAACCCAGCCTGGCACACACAAAGCTGTAGCAATTCTTCACATAAGCCGTTTTAAATGTGTTCCAAGGGCCATCTCCCCGAGCCCCATGTGTCTTATTAATCACAGTTAAAACAGCCAGACGAGGTGACAGTGCGGCAAATAGAGTTCCCTGTACTCAGATGTGAGCAGAGTTTCCATTTATGAACCCCAATTTCCCTAGAACGTACACTCCTGAACTTAAAGTTGTAGGAGTTTTGCTTCTGGCTGTTGTACACACAACAGGAGGCTGGAGTTGGAGAACCCGCTCGCACTGCAGGCTCTGGGCACTGGGGCAGCCCAGACACCTGTGCTCCAGGAGGCTGTGCCATGGGGCACTATCCAAGCCACGCGGGCTGCTGTCCACACTCTGGGGATGCCGCCTGCACCACGGAAGTCACAAGAGCCTGCAAGAGCCTGACGCTAGATACACCCAAAGAACGGCAGGAGCCTGCCTGGCAAGCACCCTGGAAGCCGGAAGGAACAAGCTCTTCTCCTGCAATGTCTTTTCAGCGCCCTCTACTGACAAAATCTAACACAGTGCCTGTTGGCAAAGAAAAAGTATCTGTAAAGGGCCCAATAGTAATTTGCGTAGTGCAGGCAATAAAGGGTGAATTGGAACTACATTGCTTTTATGTAGAAACTGACAGAGTGATTATAAATTTGATATGTAAGTTCAAAGGACCTACAATAGCCAAAACAATTTTGAAAAAGAACAAAGTTGGTGGATTAATACTACTTGATTTCTATGTGATCCAGAGATTCCACTCCTATATAATTTACCAAAAGAAGTGAGAGCAGATGTCCATACAAAGACTTGTAGAAACATATTTATCACAGCTTTATTTGTAATACTCAAAAACTGGAAAAAATCCAAATTTTCTTCAACCAATGAATGGATCAAAAAGAAAAAAAGATGGTGGTATGACCACATGCTACACAACAATAAAGTCATGAACTCTTGGTGCTCGCCCTACACGGATGAGCTCAGAATAATTACGGAGTGGAAGAAGCCAGATCAAAAGAGTCACATACTTTATGATTCTGTTTACATGAAATTCTAGAACGTACAAATTAATGTGTAGTGTCAGAAAGCATATCAGCAATCGCTTAGGGGTAGGGAGTGGAAGGGTGGAGAACAGCAGCAGAGAGGGATCACAGAAACGCATGCGGCAACTTTTAGGGATGCTGAGTATGTTCAGTAACTTGATTGCATGATGACTTCACAGGTGTGTAAGATATCGAAAATTATGGAATTTTACACTATAATTTTACACACAATTATGCCTCAATAAAGCCCTTTTCTTTAAAAAAAAAAAGGATTATTCTTCCTTCCAAATTATCATCCTATCCTGCTAACTTACATGACTGATTTTTACAGTTTCAACCAAACAGACAAGGAATAAAGATACAGCTAAATGGAAGCAAGAAGTTTACCTCTCAAGTACAGAAAGGAACATGCTCAAGGCATCGATCATGTTACTGAGCACCAAAATAAGTCTCAGTGAGTAGTGTGAGGACACTGTGTGATTGATTTAATATCTTCAAATATGCTGCCAAAGATTCAGAAATCAGAGACAGAGAACCATCAGAATAGATGATTCGATTTGTGAGGTGAACATATACTTATCTACAGAAACACAGAAGCCGTATTTTTCTTCTGACAGTTCAAAAACACATTCAACAAATGGGCACTTTTTTGGTTAACTGTTAACACAAGCCTTGCATCCTTGGGTCTTAGAAATGATTTAGTAGTTGACAGTGGAATTGTAAGAGCTTAACTTTGGTCTCTTCTGTTGTGTAATATTGTTACATAAATCATTTCTTTTTCACAACTGTTTTGATTCACAGTGTATTGACCTGAGTTTCCTCTCTCTTTCCTCTCGTGTGTTTTGATATGCCAGATGTATTGTGAAGATTACTGGAGAAATGGTGCTGTCCTTTCCTGCCGGCATCACCAGACACTTTGCCAACAACCCATCGCCAGCTGCTCTGACTTTTCGGGTGATAAATTTCAGCAGGTTAGAACACGTCCTGCCAAATCCCCAACTTCTCTGCTGGTAAATATATTTTGCACAAATTTTTTAGAGATGTGTGTAGCTTAGCGCTGGGTACTTACATGAGGGAGGTACCTTAGCAGGAATGTTGCACGGTAGAGAAATTACCTCTACTCAGATATGTTTGAAGCTTCCACCCAGAACGTGGTTGCCACCTGTCAAAGTCTTTAGCAGGTGCTCGTGTGCGTGTGCTTATATGTATTCTCCTGGCCAACTATCTCAAGTGGTTAAAGAGACGTTTAGAGTAATAAAATCTGTATTAGTGACCATTTGTTCGTGGTCTGTTTTACTGACCATCAGTAAACAATGGATAAGGACGGTGGGAAATCAGCCCAATAAAAGGAATAAAATCCATTTGTTGTATTAGCATCTTTTAAAATCAAAAGATATTTGAACTCTGAGCTATTCTTCACATGAGCTTGAAAGTCTTTTTTGTGAAATATATAATTTCCTGGTAATGGTAAATATTTTTATGGAACTTTACATGTATTCAAAGAAGCTTATGTGAATTTGTTTGTATAAATATACTTTTTCACATTTTCTAACTATTAAATCTGAACATGATGTCTTTATCATACTTACATACGTGCAGATTCACCCAAACATACACATGTATGAAGCGATTAAAAACAATCAGCTATACAAGTTAATTATTGCCAATGGACGAGATAGAAGCTGTCATTCTTGACAGCTTCCTCTCCATCATTAAGTCCCGATATTTTACTTAAAAGTCTTTCTCTAAAGTGGCCATGTGTTTCTCTTTACTGTGACCTCCCCTGTCCAAGTGACCACTGTCATTTTCCCAGACCACTGAAATTGCTTTCGTCCTTCCTTTCCTGAGCCCCACCTTGCCCCATGCCTACATATTTACACAACAGCTGAATGACTTTTCCTGAGGTGAATCAGGTCATCGCCATGCATAATCCCCAGGTGGCTTCACATTGCGTCTGTACCAGAATGCAAACTTGTTACCATTGCCTTTGAAGCCCTGAGTCACCTACCCTCGCCTGCTTCTCTGTTATCAGCTCCCTCCATCCTGCCTCAGAATCCTTGTAGCTCCAGCCAGACCTGCCAGTCTTAGAACAGGCGGAGTCCTTTCCCATGTCAGGAATTTGTGTGCTTGCTTCCCCTGCCTCCAGTACTATTCCTGCGCCTCTACACCTGACCGTGACTCACCCTTCAGACCTCAGCTCTGCTTGGCCTCCCCTGACCATTCCACTCCCCTCTTCACCCCCAACTCCCATCCCCAAACTAAAGATGTCCTCTTGTTGTTCTCTCTCAAGATACCTTATTCTTCCCCTTTTGTCCCTTACTAGAATTAAGACTTATATATACATTCATCTGTCTCCCCCACTAGTCTATAAAATATGAGGGAATGGACACATCTCTTAGTTGACCATCACATCCTCGATATCTTCCACTGTGCCTGGCATCCAGTAAAGTCTTAACTAACATTTGTTGAGTGAATGAACAACTCAATGATTTAAAGAATTTAGTCAAGCTGGGTATTTATGTAGAAATAACTAAAGGCGGTGGGGGGCGGCGGCCTGGGTGGCTCAGTGGTTAAGCCACTGACTCTTGATTTCTAATCAGGTCATGATGTCAGGGTTGTGAGATGGGCCAGGCTCCCTGTGTGGAGCTTAAGATTCTTTCTCTCCCTCTGCCTCCCCCCCCAAGCCGCACCCCGCCCCCGAGTGTGCACGTGCATGCACGCATGCACTCTCTCTCTCTCTCTTTCTCTCTCTCGCTCTCAAAAAAAAAAGAAAAGAAAAGAAAAGAAAAAAGAAAAGAAAAGAGAAGAAAAAAGAAATGACTAAAGGTTATTGGCATTTAGAACTGAAGGACCAACATAGTCACTTTCTTCACTGAGTGAGACTTTTTCATTCCAGTGGTGACAAAACCGTCACAGGTCTTTCAGGTGATTACCAAGATCACCTTCCCCTCTTTGGTCATTGCCATCGTTTAACTAGAAAACTTGATTCCAGGTTTAAAAGTATGGAAAGAAATGGTGACCCATTAAGTGGAAAATAAACGTAAAACGATCAAGATTAGAAATCAGCAGCTTCTTATTTCACTTTTCCCTCCCTGCTTTTGATGTGCACATTGAGCCAGTTAATTTTTTTCAATTTATTTAAATTCCAGTGAGTTAACATGGAGTGTAATATTAACTTCGGGTGTAGAATTCAGTGATTCATCACTTAACATACAACACCCAGTTGAGCCAGTTAATTTTATTTTTCAAGGTTCCTCCATCTGAAATTAGGGATTCTGTGCCAGCATCTCACTGGTTTTTTTGTTAGTAAGACTACTGTCACAGTTGCTGTTGCATTTTTAGGTAGCTATGTGGCCAAGATTTTAGGCATATTTGCAAGAGTTTTATATTTATCTTAACGTATTAGTCCTATGTATTGAATTAAGTCACACTCTGAGTATGTTTTTGTCTGACAAAATATTATTTAGACTCTTACATTATTGTAAGACAAAAAAACAAAAACTCCTCATTAATTTGGACCTTATAAACCCTAAATATTTGATTATTGTGTCAGGGCTGTGACGGGTAACCACAGTCATGGAGCCTATGTGAGTTTGTTAAGCAGGACGGTTCCACCATCCCTGCTACTATCCCTAGTTTTTAAAAGGCAACATTATCAAGTATTAGTCTCCATTGCAGCACAGCTTTTTAACCTCTATTGCCTTTGACCCAGCCAATTCTCTCATTTATGCGTTCTGAAAGACTTCACTTAGGTTAACAGCTTGGCTCCTAAAGACATTTGGGTTTGCAATCTCTTGTGAGGGATCAAATTGAAGTTTACTTCTTACTTCTCCCTAACAAAAGGGGTTTGCTTGGTAAAGAACGCAGGAACAATTGCTAAACCAATCATGAGACTAAGGAATTTTCAAGACTTCTTGAGCATTCAAGAATTGTATCTCCATCTGATTGGGATCTCTGTTTGATACTGGCAAAGCTTTCTTGAATATTTATTAAAGCAAGTTCTCTGAGGAATTATTGTAGGTATATGACTAAGCTTAATTTGTGATTAAGCTTAGAAAATACATTTCCTTAAAAAATAGTGTCATTGACATTTTCCCAGCTATTCAGATCTACTTAGTACAAATTAATGATGTGTTGCTGGATATTAATTCTACACCTCTTTTTGGTACAGTGGGAAATATGACCTGTAGTCTACTGACCTGGGCTGGAATCCTGACTCTGTTACTTATTTGCTGTTCACCTTAAGCAAATTACTTAATTTCACTGACTTTCTATTACTCTTATCTTCTGCCTCTGGGTAACTTGGATGCATTTAGGTAATAAAAGTTTAGATAGCCCTCATCAGCATCTTTAGCTCAGCTTGACCAGGAGCAAAATCTCAGGAGCCAGGAGTCTTTTCCATCTACTTCCTACACGCCCAGAGTTAGAGAGCTTTGCTTTGGCCTCAACAACCTATACCAGCGCACAGCAGAACCACATGGGTCACACTGAGACTGGGGCCACAAAACCAGTCCCTCCTAACAGATCAGTAGCAGTTTTAAAGAAAGCCCTGATGTTTTTTGACTCACTTTCTTAATTTGTTTGACTTTGGAGGTTGAATCATAGCAACTTTCTTTTGACCTGTCTTCATCATTTTATTTATTTATTTGGGGGGGTTGGATAGGGGAAGAGGGGGAGAGAGAATCCTTTAAAAAAAAAGATTTATTTATATTAAAGAGAGAGCATGAGCAGGGGAGGGGCAGAGGGAGAGGGAGAGAATCTCAAGCACACTCCTCACTGAGCCTGGAGCAGACAGGGCTGGAACTCATGACCCTGGGATCATGACCCGAGCCAAAATCAAGAGTTGGAGGCTTAACCAACTGAGCTACCCAGGTGCCCTGAGAGAGAGAATCGTAAGCATACTCCACACTCAGCATGGAGCTCAGTGTGGGACTCAGTCTCACAACCCTGAGATCATGACCTGAGCCAAAATCAGAAGTCGGTAGCTTAACCGACTGAGCCACTCAGGCACCCCTGCCATCATCACGTTATTATTATCACCCTTCTGTCTTCTTAACCTCTAATTTTCATTCAGTAAGTAAGTCATATGTCAGGTTACTGAATTCATTGGGCCCTCAGTTTCCTCGTTATGTGGAAAGTGAGCAGAAGCTTCTCACACTCTTGCCTGATTCCTTTTGTCCTTGAGACAAGCACTTTCAAGATACGTTGGGTGAATGACGTGTGGACAAACATCTGAGCAAAACTAACAAATCCGTAGGAATACCAAACTCCTGAATTCATCAAGACTGCACTTCTCAATTATAACTACTATGATTATTATCATCCACATTCCAGGATCATCTTGTAAGCGCAGTGACTGTTTTATGATTTAGATGCTCTTCGATGAAATACCTTGGTAGTTTTAGTATGCCCCTGTTTCCCTCAGTTGGAGATAAAGACTGTGTTTACATTTGGCCAAATATTTAACTCAGTAATTTCTGAGAAACTACTGTTCAAGTGAATTTAAAAAAAAAAGAAAGAAAGAAAGAAAAAAAATCAATGTCCTCAGCTCCTTGATTGCATTAACTGACTAATTCAGAGGAAACTGGTGATGTAGAAAGGGCTATTAAGTTTGGGTTAATAAATAATTCACTCTTTAAAGCAACCAGTTATTATCAGGATTGGTTGATATTACTAGGTACTCACTGAGATTCATAGCAATGCAATCATGCCTCCCTATGGGTATTAATCTATTAACATAATGCCATTCAGAACTGCAATTGTACTAAAACTAAGCTACTTCTAATAATATGATCTCTACAGACTGTCAAAGGTGGATATAGAAATCAGGTGACAATTTGCTAAGATGCTTCTTTGTCTGGGTGGATATTTTTCACAAGATGCTACTCAATAACTTTTTCTTCCCAACTGAATAGCGATAATACTCAAAATGATGCCAATACCAAGGAATTCTGGGTAAATATGCCAAATTTGATGACTCACCTAAAGAAAGTGTCGGAACAAAAACCCCAGGCTACATATTATAATGTGGACATGCTCAAATATCAGGTAAGCCTATTCATATAGTCGAGGTGTCTCTTTCACATTATAAATGTATATTCTGACATTAAATAAAACCAAATAAAATAACATTTCTTTTAATATAACTTAAAAGCTATAATTTTTAAGAAAAGAAACCTAAAAACCTACTTGGACACAACAAAACTGAAGTTGCAGAAACTTTCAATAGTTGAGATTATAAATATTGGTAAAGTATTCACTGTGGTGGTAATATACCCTACAGTATATTTGGACATTATCAATAATACTGGACAAACATGATACCACAGTAATTCATCACCCATAAAATTAAAATATAATAAAAAGTACATTTTTATTTAGCCTTTTTCCCCCAAAAACATTTAAACACATTTAGTGACTGCTTTAAGCTTCTGAGGGAAATGGAAAGGAGCAAGAAAAGCAAACTCCAATAAAATGTTTCCCTGAATGAGAAATTAAATTTAGAGGCACATGCATGGTTCTTTATGCTCAAAGGGGTAAAAGTAAAACAGTACTTGTTTTCTTTCATAAACGTTCATTACAATCACCACATCTACATTGTCACTTCAGATTGAAAACATTTTTTAAACTCTTAAATGCTCTGGGATTTTTTTTTTTTTTTTAGTCTCCATATTTGTCATTAAGTAAATCTAGGAAGTAGACAGAATTCACCTATTGCAACATGAGGCTGGTGTAAAGTATTAAATGGTAGGCAAGAAACTGAATTCTGGAATTAAGTAAACTTCCTACTGGCCACTGACTTTAGGCACTTAATCTCCCCGAACCTCTGTTTCCTCATCTGCAAATAAGGATAATAACGATTCCTTCCTAGATATTTTATAGGTTGCTGTGAGGAGCTAATAGCCTAATATATTTCAGAGTATTTATAAAATGTGAGTAGCCCCAGGCCTGCCGTTTTGTTTTGAAGTGAGCTCGGAGGAACCCCTTTGGCTGTTATTTAGTTGTGGTGGCGGTGTGGTGCAATGATGCAAGGAGTGGGGTGGGAGGCACAACAAGCATTTTGTGGGATTGCCCTCCAATCTCAGCATGGTTCGTTTCTGGCCACCAGGAGCATCCTCCAGGGCCTGGGACATTCACAAACACACCCGCACAGATCCCAAAAGCCCCGTCACTGGGTAGAGGAGCCTCTGTGAAGTCAAGAACCACCACTGAGAGCGCAGAATCGGGCAGGGAGGGGTCAGTCTGCTCTGCTTTTGAGTCACCTTAAATAACGTATTTCCAAGCAAAGCTCATTTGCAGAGGATTGTGCTGCAAAAAAATATTGAAAGTTTTAAAACGTATAATGTTTATCTCCCTAAAATTGTCATCCAAAGCCATGTCTATCACTTTGTCAAAGAACTCATATCTGGGCTTGTTTCTGCAGCAACCGCTGCTGCCTTATGAGCTCGGCCTGCCCTCAGGCCCCTTCCCTGTGGTGTCCATATTGCAGGCATTGCTAGTCCTAGAGGCAGCTGTTTATAGTCTTCAAAATCAGCAAACTCATACTCCGTAATAAAACCACAAGGGTGTAGACATCACCCATGCGGCCCCTGCCGTGTACGTGTGCTGGTAACAGAAGAGTGTCCTGGAGCTATTCATCATCACTGTGAACAGTCGAGAAATAATAACATGATGGAGTTTACACCGTGGATCCAGAAATAAGCTGGTATTATTGTCTTTACGTAAGACAATACTGTTGGTTCTGCAAACATGGCTTTTCCTTGGTCAAACGCACAGTGGATTGCAACTAGAATTGACGGGAGACAGTAGAATGTACCCCTTCCAGTTAGAGGATATGGGTTCAAGTGCTCACTTTGGCAAATCCCAAAGGAGTAGTGATAACCCGCTTCATCTAACTCACTGGTGCGTTGTGAAGCGATAGTATGATAAGAGTATTAATAGGTAATATGTATGCAAACGTTAATGCTTTACTAAGTGCTAGATACTATGCTGACTTTCACATAAAATAGCTTCGATCTTCCAGACAAGCCTACGGGTAGATATTATTGTTACAATTCCCATTAGGCAGCTGAAGAAGTTACTGAGACTCAGAGAGGTTTGGTGACTGGCCCAAGATCACTGAGCTTGTAAGTGACCGTCAGAACTCACCTCCAAGACTGTCTTTCTCCTTGGCCTCGGCTCCTAACCCGTGTACTACCACGTCCCTACCTGACACAAGTGATTTGTAAACTCGAAAGTGCCATAGAGAGTTTAGCAACTGATTTTGTTTTTAATCTGTAACAACTTCCCTGCAGCACGCACCTCTCTCTCCCAGGGCCCCCTTCACGGTGCTGCTTACTGAGGGGCCGTCTGTGAGCAGCACCAACCACGGGATGACATTTGACGGCTAAGAATGTTCCTATGGGAGATAATCATAACTTCTGGCTTTGTTTCAGATTAACGGTCGAGCCTTAAATATTCTCTTTCCTGTCGTTTGGCAAGGTGTCTGCCCAGGGCATCCAGTCCACACCTCTGAACCTGGCAGTGAACTGGCGGTGTGAGCCGGCCAGCACTGACCTGCGCATAGATTACAAATACAACATGGACGCCATGACGACTGCCGTAGCCCTCAACAACGTGCAGTTCCTGGTCCCCATCGATGGAGGAGTAACCAAGCTGCAGGCTGTGCTCCCACCCGCAGTCTGGTAAGGAGCCACCAGTCCCCTTCCTCCTTCCCCCACAGCTCTTTCTGGGCAAAGGGCTCACAGACTTCTTAGCGTTTGTGTTTCCTACAGGAGAACATCACAGCAGGCCTGTGTGTCAGGGTTCAGGGCAGGAAACAGAAACCATTCTGTTATTTTAAGCAGAGAAGGATTTAACACAGGGATTTAGATGCTCACAGAACAGTGGAAGTGCAAGGGGGATACGTTTTAGGCTGGATCTCCAAGAACGTTTCCCAGAACACCGCAGAACTGCTCCTTCTGTCACAACCAAGACGTAGAGAAATCAGAAAGCTGCCCGTGGAGCCATTGAATTCAAGAACTCACCACTGCCACATTGATCCAAGGATAAGAAAGTTCCTATGGGCACTGCCTTAACTGCTTCTCAACACTCACAACAGGAGGCTGGACTGTGTGCAGCACATTGGAAGATGATCCCCACGTCTCAGGCTGCTGGCCAGCAGGAAAGAAAGAACCAAGAACATGGCAGACGAATGGCCTCTGCCTCCCTTCTATCCTCCAATCTCAAGCAGTGCATGTAATCGGTGGACCCTAATCTGCCACTAGGACCTTAACTGCAGGGATGTCTGAGAAATGTAGGGTTTTGTTTTGTAGTCTCTGGACTATAAAAAGGCACCACTAGAGAAGGTACGAGAACAGCCACTGAAGAGACACTGAGGACTGATGGTAGCTGTTATAAAGAACTTGTTCTCTTGTGAAAAGTATTCTAGTTTTCCCATGTGATTGTCAGAAGCAAAAACTAGAACATTAAAAAAAAGTCAGCCATATTACCACTCCAATTTAAGTTACCTGAATTAATTGATTAAGACTTATCTTCTATGATAAGTAGATGTGTCAAAAAATGTAACTGCATTGTCCTCTATATGTTTTCCTACCTGACAGTGTTGTGGCTAGTTACAATAAGAAACAGAAAAAAGAGAGATTTTATGTGTGGATGGATGGATGGGTGGATGGATGAATAGATGGATAATGCTTAAATTGTAGTTAACATTGTCAAGATCCATTTTTTTTAAACTAACACTATCTAGAAAATATAAGGCATCCATTAAACAAAAACCTTTGCATATGCAAAAGCCTTTTACCTACTTTATTTTTAGGAATGCTGAACAACAAAGAATATTGTGGAAGATTCCTGATATTTCTCAGAAGTCAGAAAATGGAGGTAATGTAATCACAAGCTTACTTTATTTAGTATATAAAGCTGAAATAACTTTCAGGTATTAGAAAACTATCAAAATACACAGCGTTAGAAGCAAGCAAAGTATTTCACTTTACTTTGGTATATACTTCTTTCAACCAATAAAAGCAAATAATTCCTCAGTGAACCCTCTACTTCCCCTTTTCTGCCCAACCCCACATCAAACAGACCATACTTCAAACAGAGAAGAGCTTTTAATGAGACAGATTTTCATTTCGTGTCAGACCGCCACTCCCTGGTAGTTGAGGTATGTCTCACTTTCCTCTGATTGGGAAAATACGTTGCCTTCCAAGTAATATGCTCCCAAATTTGGAAGTACCACTTGGTTGAATTACACTTTCAATCAGTGTGCGAAAAGAGGATATTTCATGATAAATTTCATTCATCGCCATTTTGTCACTGAAACATATACTATTTTCTAGTAAATTAGATTTTCTATGTTAACTTTTGAATACAATTTCCCAAAACTACTATCCAGCATGTGGTGATGACTGTTTTCTTGTAATGATACTCTTTTTATAGGGGTGGGTTCTTTATTGGCAAGATTTCAGTTATCTGAAGGCCCAAGCAAACCCTCCCCATTGGTTGTGCAGTTCACAAGTGAAGGAAGCACCCTTTCTGGTTGTGACATTGAACTTGTTGGAGCAGGGTATCGATTTTCACTCATCAAGAAAAGGTTTGCTGCAGGTAAGTGGGCATCCACTGAGTTTTCATTTTTAAAAATAGTGTTGTCTTAGCTACTCTCTCAAGTAGGAACAGTGTCTGATTTGCTCATCTTTTTTCTTTTCCTCTTCCCCACTCCCAGTCCCCATTTCCCATCCTAGTTAGAAAGCAAACCAATTGTAGAATGAAGTAAAAATGGCATAATCAACTGGAAATCAGAATTAAGAAGGCCCTGGCTACTTATCCGGCTCTGTTTCTTATGTGGGAATGACCAGTATTTCCAATTATATACATTATATACACTGAGGTCAATGGAGTAAATCCTACTGTTTTTATATTGACAAACAAAATACATGCTATGTGCCTCTGAATTTACCTCTTATCTGAAGACTTTTCTTCTCCAACAAGACTTCATAGATTTTAGATTTGTCAGGCATAGCTGAAATCTGAGAAGATCCATCCTTCACTTTAATATGAGCAACCTTAAAGAAGCTAGGCCAGGTATCAGAAATGGTTGCCCAGGAGCTGAATATGGCCATGAAACAGGTTTTTGGCACACATGATAGTTTTGGCACACATGCCAGGTGGCACTCCTTGTTGGCAAAGGAGTCCCCGATACTAGGGTGTTGATACTTACCAGTGACTTGTCAGGATAACTCCTGGGGTTTTTTTTTGTGNTGTTGGCAAAGGAGTCCCCGATACTAGGGTGTTGATACTTACCAGTGACTTGTCAGGATAACTCCTGGGGGTTTTTTTGTGTTTTTTTTTTTAAAGAGTTTTTATTTATTTGACAGAGAGAGAGACAGCCAGCGAGAGAGGGAACACAAGCAGGGGGAGTGGGAGAGGAAGAAGCAGGCTTCCAGCAGAGGAGCCCGATGTGGGGCTCGATCCCGGAATGCCGGAATCACGCCCTGAGCCAAAGGCAGACGCTTAATGACTGAGCCACCCAGGCGCCCCAGGGATAACTCCTGGTTTTTATGCCTGCTGTACTCATGTAATTATTAATTATAACCCTTCCACTCTCAAAAATGATCCGGGTTATATGATTACTCTTCTCATAACAAGTTGGATTTCCACATCCAGAAACAAATCTCCCGACCTACCCTAAAACCCAAACCTCCACAAAGTGTTCATACATGGAAATCTGAAAAGGCCGCTAGCTGGTCTGGGAAATTGAAAACTTAAGAAATTGTATGTATTTTATACTAGTATTGCACCCCTCAAGATGCAATATTCAGCTTCTAGGGGTACGGCAGGAAGAATAAAAATGTTGCCCATGTTGCCCATATCATAATCACCTTATGGAACTAGCAGCTAACCTCTTGATATGTTGTTTTGTTTTGCAGGAAAATACTTGGCAGATAACTAATAAAATCTTATGCAAGGATTTGGAAGATTCATATAATGGAGAACTATTGTATGAGAAACAGGTTTTAATTTCGGTTTGAGGGAAACAAACCAAAATCTGCACTTGGGATATATCTGCTGGAAACGTCGAAGACTTTCAGCAATGATTTCCCTCACACAATACCATGATGACCAGTCTTACAGTATTTACTTCTAGGTGTAATATTGTTAATGGTTTTAAAATGTAATTATTGTATTTGTAAATTGTACTCATTCCAGTAAGGCAGTTAGACACTTGAGTTTTAGCATTTTACCATTCCTGAAATGGATGTAATTTAAACTGTGGTATGTAAATTTAATAGTAGTACTGTTGAATGGCACAATGCTTACAGAGGTAGATTGCATTTTGTCAATATATAAAATTTAAATATAATATGGATAGCTGTCATAAAGGGGGTGCCACATACAAAGGAAATTAAGTGGAACCAGAAAAAAAAAACTTCCTTTTCTTCAATCCTTAGTATGTTTTACTCTAGTGCTAAATAAAAATTCTATCTTCAAATATTTAGTGGGTTAAATTCAGAAACTATTTCAGAAAAAAAAATGCTAAAGTTACAGCATATTCAAGAAGAGCATTAATTACCACTTTTTAAAAAGCTTTTTTTTCAAACTGCAAATTTCATAAAAATGCAAACTGTGTAAACAGGGCCTCTTATTTTTATAACTTGTGTAAAAAGGGAAAGCAATTCATATTTAAAGTTTAAGTATATGAAATTATAATCAAGAGTAAAGAAGATGTTGAAGTCTTAGCCACTTCCCCCGCTCTCTACAGTTTAACAAATGTGGAGATTGCTGAGTAATATCAGACTAAAGCCGAAATTGTGATTTTAAAATTTCAAGACTTTCCACAGTTAAACCGGTGAACAACTGTTGCACAATTACTCTAAACAGAGTCTCTCCCATCTTGTATGGAGAATGGTACCACGTATCTTTCTCTTTACCTGCAGAAATCAAAATAGTAAGACTAAAACTTAGAAAAAAAAATTTAGTCACCCCGTTTAAGTCCAGAAGGAAAATTTTAATCATCATCATTTGTATCATTTGAGAAGGGGAAAAAAAAACTTTATAAATGAAATTCTATCCACATTATTGTGCAATAAATTTTCTTTTGGATAAGATTCATCATATGTAACTATAAATCTTTGCCATTCTCAGGAATCAGAAAGAGAGTTATCAAAAATTTGTGTCATGATTTCATTGTCGCGAGGTATAATTAAAACTGTAATTACTCAGTCTGGCCTCACTTTGTGAGGATTCCAAATGGAGAAGCCCTTCTTCAGGGGTGCATCTCATTGCAAAACCTTCCTCCTCTACTATCTGAAAACATGAAGCTTCCTTTAAGTCATAGACCTTATTTTAAATGAACCAATTCTTATTCTAAGTTATACTATTAAATAACTGGAATTATTAAGCTGTTGTATTCATCATTAGTTGCTAAATTTTGTTTTATATTCACTTATATTTGACAAACAATCATTAGTCCCTTTCAATTTTAGAATCAAATTAAATTTTGTAAGTCTTACTTTTAAAATGAGATTGTGACTGGCAATTGTTTATAGTGAAATTTTTAAATTAGCATTTGTACTTCTCAATCAGTGCTTGCTACCAAGAGAATGTTCAAAATGATCTGTTTTACCTCAGAAGAATTCCTACTGTTCAAACCCTCTCAGTTGGCTCCCCAGACAGTCTGCTGTGGAAGTTTTTTGGACAAGTGATTAATATACTCATTTTAAGTAAAGATATTCAATTTGATTTTGAAACCAAAATAGAAAATGCAAACTTTTTAAATCCCACAAAACATGGGGAAACATCAAATACTGAAACCAATGGAGAGTAAGCAGCAGAAAATTAAGAATTATCCAGCTTACGAATATAAAAATACATTTTTAAGTAATCAATTCATAAGGAAAACATATTGAATATTAACACAAAGCATATTAAAAATGTGTACATATTACTGGTTCTTATGTCCTCTTTATATTTTATTTTATATAGTGCTAGAGTGAATTAGTAATTAAACACAAGGGTTTTTTTCAAAGAATAATTTTGTTGATATTGTAAAAATAATTTAAAACATAGATTACAATAATCTCTAACGTTATTCAAACGTTTCCAAGAACCAAATTTGAAACTATGAAGATCTCTTATGATCCCTTAATTGGTCTTTGTGAAACAGAATGGAGGTCATTGTCTTCATAATTATTAAACTTTCAATAACCAGAACCTCGATAGAGAAGATATCCCTTCTCCTTTCAGAAAAATAGGTCAAATAATAATACAATGAATTCATATCAGGGCTTTAGATTTTGGTATTTTTTTTAATCTTGTAGTTTACAATCTCCTGTCATACCTGTATCCATAGTACTGTACAATGAGAATCCATGTTAGGAAAAAAGATCCTAGACAATGCAAGAACCTCTACTATAAAACAACAACAACAACATCAAGTCAGGTTCATTATCAATTCCTAAAACAGGACAAAATGGGGAAGTACATATTAATGTTTTCAATACCAGGGGTTAAAATAAAAAGAAAGAGTTCTCATTAACCAGAACACCATTTCCTGAGATTTATGATTTTATAAGTTTCTGTTCTAACAAGATAGAAAGTATGAATGATATTGTTTTATTTTGGCAACATGGAAAGTATGTTTTTCTTTTTAAATAAATTCCATATTTTCTTGATATTTTTAAAAATAAATTCTTGTTAAGAATTAGTCTGAATTTTACCATAGTTGGAATTTATAATTCCTAAGAATTAAATTTTTTAATTATTTTTAAAGCTCCGTTCTTCTCTACACCTACAGACAAAATGAAAATTCACTGTATGGTATTTGGGACTCTATTTCACTATAAAGAAAGAATGTCCATATTTCAAATGGTTTTGAGTGAATAGAGATGTTTTATTTTTGTTTTAATGCATTTTTACTCAATCTGCAAAGTGTTTGAGGCAATCATGACACATGTTTTCATTTCTAATTCTTCTTTTCAAAGAAGCCTGGTGACTACATTAACTCCATGGCTATTTCTCAGGTTCTCATCTTTAGAATGAGGGATTGGGATTGACAATGGTTTTCACGTTTTTCTTAACAGCAGGACTTTTTTCTACTAAAATTGCATATGGAATCGTGTTAGGCAAAACAGCTCAAAGCAATGATGGAGTTTCTTCAGCAGTTTAGATCTGGGCCGCCCACACCCAGCCCAGGGCTATTTAAACATTAAACATCGTAATAATACCCCAACGATCTGTAAAATTTCTTCCACCTCTGAAGTTCCATGATTCTACTAGATCAGATAGACCCACTGTGGCGGCTTGATAAGAAAACTTGTACAATCACAGTAATTAACTGATAGATAATAAAATTGTGCATTTACTCGAGTGCTTACCATATACCAGTCACTACAGATATTAGCTCATTGAATCCTTATCACAACCCAAAAGGTGTAAGTACTCTTCATAATTCCTATTTTACAAATGATGATTTTGAGTCTCAGATGAATTGATTTGCCCGAAGAGACACAGCAGTGGGAAGTAACCCAGTTATCTAGACTGCAGAGGGGACCTCTGACCAGTTTTGCTTGTTCATTCTGGGAAATAAACTCTTCTGTTTTATTTTAGTATGCATATATCATTTGAATCCCAAGATTAAAGGTGTCATGAAAAATTAGTATCAAAATAAGGATAATTCCAATAACAAAATTGTTGGAAAAGGGTATGTTTCTCAGAGTATGACTTGTGGACCACTTGTATTAACATTCATTTAAAAGGGCAGTGATTTTGGCTCAGTCACCACTATCCCAGAGCCTAGAAGATAGCAGGCATCAACAAGTTTATGTTGAATGAATAAATCTCTAGGGATGGAGTTTAGGAATATGTATTTTGACAAGCATCCAAAATCTGAAAATCACTGCCCTAATAGATCTCCGAGGTCCTTCTTAGTTAGGACATTATATCAAATTTTAAACATTAAATTGTAAGTTGACTATCATTTTTCTAGTGAGTTTATTTTTTCACTCAGTCCATTTAACTTTCTCCAATCTTAAAAAATAAATAAACAAATAAATAAATAAAGTTCAGGGCTTTTTCTAGAAAAATCCCTGTCTTTTCCTTAGAATTCTTTCATGCTGTCCAGTCTCAAAGTGGCCTGAAATGCGTTTTCTCATTTTCGTATTTCTGTCCTTTTCATCAATGTCTTAAAAGACCAAAGAAGCGGTAAGCAGATTGCAAGCTGTCACTCACTGCAAATAAAAGTCCTAAGAAATGTCTCCCTCCTTGCAAGAGACATTCAGATGGACATGTAGCTTTGAGCTGACCCTATTTATGTTGTAGGCCTTTGAATTGGATGGTTTATTAGAATGGACCAGTGTCATTCTAAAAGAGTTGACCAATCATTTTTATTTTTCCTTTATTTTTTTTCAAAATAATCACAACTGTCAATCAAATTTGAAAGACACAGTAAAATATGTAGATGTCTACTAAGAGGATGAGTTTGTGGAGTTTTGCTTTTTTTTTTTTTTTAAAGCTTTCTTTCTCCTTACAGATTATGCATTCAGCAAAATCCCATTCATTCTAAAGGTATTCATTTTGCTACATGGCTTTCTGACCAGCAATTTTTTTTTAAGGGAAGCAAAATTTATTATGATATTAAAAGGAGGATCTCTACATATGGCTTTCAAACTTAATATAAGTAAAGATGATGTTTCCTTGAAATAAGTCAAATCAGGTTGCTGATATGAATGAACAAATCAATCTATGTTACATTGATTGAAGAAAGTGTTCTGAGGATCCACCACCTTCTACTGTGTGCACTTCTGTTACGAGGCTTTATTGGATTTTCCTGCTTCTTTTGTGTTTGTTTGTTTTTTTTCTATTTGGCAAACATCTAAATGCGATTCCCTTGCTCATGATTTAAACATATCTGCCATTACATTATTTTTTGTGCATGGAATGTACGGAGGGAAAATGAGATAGAAATCCAATATTTAAATCTCCGAATATGAAAAACAAACAACAACAAAAGAAAACCCACTAGCTTTTCTCTGTGTCATTGCCTTGATGTTCTGTCATCTTCTGTAGGCTAGAATTGCAATTTTAATATCTAATTCAAATTGAAATATTCTTCTTGACTGAAAGTCACATTTTAGGGTCTATTGAGTTGACCGTGGTCAGATCTCTTGATTTCCCCTCATGTTTAATATCTGATCTCTATTCTAAATGGTATTCTTGCGAGAGGAAGGCACCTCCTTACTGACATTCGCCATAAGTATAATAATTTATTCTCTAGGTCTAACTTCTAAAGTTATTTTTCCTTTGACTTACAGTATTTTTGATTGTCTGCTTCTATCCCTAGGGTAGTAGGTTGCTTATTCTAAATACACCTTTAACCTTATAAGAAAAGATGTTTCAATGAGAAGCAAATATATTTTTATGTGTCTCTTAATGCCTAAAAGAAAATAAGTAAAGGATACTTCTGCATTCACCTGTATTCCAGTATTTTCCAAATCGTGTCCAGGGCTACTGTTTCTGACAAATGTTCACTCTGGCCCGAGAATATATGGTCCCCACTCCTCGGACATTTGATAATAAAAGTTCGTGTTTTAATGAAGCTTAAGAAAGTTATTAAATCACAAAAACACTTTTTTTTTTCTAAACACACCTAGAAGAAATTTTAGAAAAGTTCTCTTGTAACACCAGCTTACATATCCTTCAAGAACCATAAATAATGCAACCAGGAATGTTTTGAAAGGATGCTTCTGGGTTTTCGTTTAAGAAAAATTCCTGCCATTTCAAATGAATTAGTATCATTTTAAATTTCATTAGTATATCTTAGTGAATTTAACTTTATCACCAAAATATTCAAAATAAAACAACATTTTTTTTAATATTTTAATTTTTTAGGTATTTTTTTTTAAGATCTGTATCAATGGCCAGCACATCAGGCCACCATCTGTTGAAAACAATCCAAATTCTTTACAGAATGAAATTAATGCTAGCGAGCAATCTTCGGTAATATTTTATTAAACGGCTTTAAGAAATTGAATCATGATAGATGAACGCTGACCACATTTTTACATAATCTTGTTAGAAACTATATGAAAAACATTTCTTAAACGAGAGGGATATATTAGTTAGCAAAGATTTTGCAGAACCCTACACTCCATTAAGGAACATTTCATAGTTCTTTTTTGCTGTGCCTTATTTTGCACATCAATTATTTTTACACAACATCAGCAAAGTTCCTTTAAAAAAATTCCTGGACAAACCGATTCAGAATAATGCTGAATCACTTTAGATTTCTCTAAACATAGCTCAAGTTTTAATTCATTCAGAGTTCGCAAATCGGCTTGAGAAATGATGAGCCATTTATCATTTTTAAATAGTGCATTGACTGAGTATATCATGCAAATGTTAATTCCATCTCATTTGTTCAGTGGTGTATTACTTCATTGACATTTCCTCTCCTTTTCTTTTTTTGACAAAACAAATGCTTAGTATTATTCATACATGCATCATTACTTAAAACTATCTTAAATAATACACCAAATGACTACCACTGGGATCACTGTCCTAAGGTCCAAAGCCAGATTTTTTTCTTTTCCTTGTGAGAGATGATAGGATGATAATTCTTATAGCTGTGTTGACTTTGCAGTTCAGTATTGAACTCTTGCTTTGTTAAATGGATATGCATGAAAGAGACTGGCTTCTGTCTGATTTCTCTGTTTCTCTCTCAATCTAAGAGAGTTGGAAAATTGCTCCTGAATATTTTTTTCTTGAAAAAGCCAAGTGTTGGTATATGTATGATGATATGTTAATCTTATCTCTCAGCAAAGCTTCACTACAGGCCAAGCAGTCCTTTAGAGAGCTGACTTTTTTTTTAATGTTTGAATATTATTCAATCTATAAATCTTTCAATCTACAAATACTTTTTTTTTAAATTTTTCGCTTCGTGTAGAAAAAAAAAACTATGAATGAAATGATCAAATTTTAATTTTCATGCCTACTGAGGGGCATTCATTTCTTTTTTCTTACTTTAGCAATCAGAGAAGCTAGGAAAAGAATCTCAGAGAAATTCTGCTGTGTTTCTAGAGGTAATAAAAATTCTGTCAATTGTCTTTCTTAAGAGAAGCGCTGTTGGTGTATACTTTAATTTGAGTTGGTGGTAGTCTTTATTTCGAACTCCCCATGATCTTTATAGCAACAGTTAACTGAATTTCTTCACGACCTTGTACAGACTATATAATTTCACAGAATTCCTTTAGCATAACCTATTTGTAAAAGAAATTGTGGGTTAAAATACTCAAGTATATTTTTTAAATCTAGTTAAAATGTTGATGCGTGGCTCTTTTTCCTACATGTGTAATTCAACAGAGTACTTTTATTCTCATAGCCGTAACTGCTTTGTCTATGATGAAAGCTTACTGCTTCTGTGCTGTTCTCAAGAAAAAAAACCAGCAGAAGCAGCAAGGGTTCACTGCAGCAAAGCTCGCTGTTGAGCAATGGTGACATGAATGTGTAGCATTGATTTATTGAAGATAATCATGAGAAGATTTTCTTGCCTTATGAGTTAGAAAAGGTGTGGATATCATTTTTTTGTAAATAATGATTTTTACAAATTTTTTTCTTCATAATTTTCCCAATCACCCATTTCACAAATTCCTGAATATGCAATTATTTATCATGACACATTACTGCAACTAGGGTTCCCGTTTCAGAACAAATTTTAATTAAACATGAGATCAAGACAAAATATCTAAAGTAAGTTGTTATTTAAATGTGATTTTTTTTTCTGGAAAATAAATGAAAAATGTAAAAATAAACTGAGTTGTGAACCTCTTTTACCACCAGTCTCTTGAAATTTTACCCATATTTCTGGAAAATTTCACGGCACGTTTAGGGTGAGCAAAGTGCACAAAAAGTTTGGCACAGGGCAAGGATTTTGGAGTCAGACAGATCCCAGCTCCGTGACTTAACTATAGACTTGAGCATGTTACTCTATGATTCTTCATCTTTATAAGAAAATGGAATTACTATCCCCTTATCATAGGGTCAATGAACAGATTAAATGAGATAATCTTTACCAGTCACCTGATCGTTCCTACCTACTACTAATAGATATTCAATGAACAGTGCTTTCCTGTCCTTATTTTTCTGGGACTAGGGATTGCGATGGGGCCAGAACTCCCACTCTGTCCTAACCCTTAGTGGCTCTACTGTTATCTCGGTGTATTGCTCTTCTCAGCTACCGCTAACTGCACTGAGTGCCCATCAAGGCACATGTGCCAAGCTAGGGACTTAGAGGCACTGTTTTACTTCTAACTCCAGTGATTGCCCACCACATAAGGGTCCTCTCAAAGGTTTGGATTCGTTTGCTTTGAGTTGGGAAAGGGGCCCTGGGGTTAATTATCAAGGAGCAAGGGCCTATTAGATATGTCAGGAAGGTCCTCAAGGCCAAACAGCCTCCATTTCAAAGCCTCTTAAACTTGAAGAGGCTGGGAAGAGAGCTGTTAAGGAAGGTGGAGGAGCCCCGTTTGTAATGCTCAGGAGATAAGCCCGTGCCCTGCACCCACCGGGCCCTGGGCGTATTATTTAGTATCTCAGAATCTCGATTTTCTCTGTCTATAAAGGGAGAACAACCCTTCCCTGACAGACTTGCTGGGACAACTAAATAAAACGGGAACTGTTTGCCAGTATCTGGTAAATATAAGCTCTCAATAACTACCCCTATGATCGAGCTTCTGTACCTTGGAGCAGTGTTGTGGGACACACTCATAACCCACGCAGGCACTCACCCGCAGTGTCTGGGGTCTGGGAAAGGGAAGGGGGGCTCTACTTTCTCTTTGTGCCTCGGATTTCCTGTCCCGGGAAACCCGAGTACTTCCCACTCCCACACTTGACATTTAGGGAAAGGGAACTGGATGAGGGCTCACGGGGCTGCACCTTGAGTCCCAGATGGCCTCCTCGCCGCAGGATGAACCGGTTCCCCCCAACTCCGGGCCACTCCAGGGCACAATCGGGCTCAGGGCGGCGCCCTCTGGGCAGTGACGATAAGATCCTCACATCCTTAGGGTGGCTCAGAGGACCACGCAGCTACTCTGTACGCCCGGGGGAGGGGCGGGGGACTCTGTTTGAGGAGGTCACCCTGGAGACCAGGCGCAGAGCACAAGGGGAATGCGCGGGCGGCCGCAGGCAGAGGGAGACCCGGGAGGAGGGAGCCTCGCCCTGCACGGCCCGCTCCAGCAGTGAGCGAGCGGGAGGTCCAGGAGGCCCCCGGCGGAGCCCCAGGGCAGTTGCAGCGCTGCTGTAGGTAAGTGCGCCCTCTCCGCAGCGCCGCGGGGTGGGAGCCCAGACGAGAAAGGCCTCAAGATCGAGGGTTGCAGGGGGCTGAGGAGGGAGGGCCCTGTGGTAAGAAATGTCCTGTCTGCCTGGGCCATGAGCTCTCTGACCCACACCTGTCCTCCCTCCAGCAAATAAGAAACAGTCGCCCCAAATTTGAGAACCGAAAGTGAGTCCTGGCCTTTGGTAGCGACCCCCTCTCACCACCCCAGCACCAGTCCCACCACCACGGACTTCCTGCATGTCTGAGCTTTAGGATGGTGCCCAGGGCAGAGCTGGCCAGCTTGGTCTGCTCCTGGAGCAGCAGCGTGAGCCCTGAGCAGTCTTCTAAGGTCAGACAACACTGGATGACTGCACCCCTGGGGACGTCTAGGTTCCAGCTCTGGCCTACAGAGCAGCTTTGGAAACAAGTGAGCAGACCAAGGTCTATCTGTGTCGCTTTGAATCAGAACTTGAATGGCCCACTTAATCAGGCTCAGTGTGTCCTACCACACACATAGACACACTCACATAGACACACTCATACATAGGCACACACACACAAGCACACACAGATACTCACACACTCAGACACACACACAAGCACACACACTCACATTCACAGACCCTAATATTCTCAAAGCACACACCCCAAGATGCACACATACATTCAGGACACAGACACATCACACACAAAGGCTCACACACAGGCATACACGCACAGGCATACAACCATTTGGGTGCACAGATAATCAATCATTCCTACACACAGGTGCACACACGGGTACAGAGGCACACCCTTACATCCATGTACACAGAAACTCCTGCACACAGCCTCACGCACTCATGGGGACACACTCGTAACCCACACAGGCACTCACCTGCAGACACACACACAGGCACACACAGGGATGTGCACACTCATGTACACACTCTCTCATGTAGGCCCACAATCACACACACACACACACACACACACACACCCGCCTCCCTTCCAACACACAGTACCTCTGCCCTCCTGAAGCCTTTGCTTCTGTGTACCTGGCACCGCTCACACGGGGATTTAGTTAGGTCCTCGCCTGCCCTACCCACTCGGCGCCGGCTCTTTGAAGGCAGAGACTCTTAGTGTCTAGCAATGTGTTTCCCTGTGCTTTCATATTCATAGATTATAAAGTAATTTAAATGAGTATCTAAACTTGTATGTAGACAACAGGGCAGTGGACTTGTCAAAATTCTGAGAAGTGCATTCCTACTACCAGCTTTTTGACAAGCATTCAGGAGAAGGAAGTAGGTTTTCTAATAAAATACTTTGTTACACGTTAAGTTCTGTGTGCTCTTTACAAAGTAAGTCACTGCTGCTTGAAAAAAAAATACCCCTGGGGGGAAGACAATTTTAATTTTTAAGGTAAAGCAACAACAACAAATATTAATTAGCAAACTTTTATCAAGATTAAATGGGGGAGGGCAATAAAAAATATTGCTTTCAGGGGTGGAATCACGTCTTTCTTCTACACAAGGCTATCTTTTCTCAGTCATGTGACCTCCTCTGCTATTAAGCATTTTGCTGCAGCTTAACATCTGCTTCTGTGAATTTTACTATTGCATAGATAAAAGTCAGCAGTTACCATGTTTCCAAGTACGCTGACCAGAATAACAACATCTACTAAAAATCACTGTTAAGGAAACCGCACTTCCCCATTCAAAAAAAATGGTGGAAGAATTATCTGTGTTTTTTAATCTAGAATGAGTCTCTGTGTTATATTAACTAAAATGCTTTCAGATCTTTTGTCTGCTATTTTACAGAAGTTGTTTTCCATAGGTTATGATGATGTCAGGCGTTGCTAAAGACAGAATGGCTCATCCAGTAAAGAAAAGGAGTAGTGTGTCTTCTCTAAGTGGTCATGAGTTCCGGCAGAAGGAACTTCACGGGTACACCAAAAAGTGAGTAATTGAATGTCTAATAACCTAAATTCAATTATTGAATAAACCAGTGCGTAGTGCTTATCAAAAGAAAAAAAATTGTTCTTGGGACATGCAAGGGAGAAAATGGGCAAGTAAAACATTTTGAGTTATCTTTTGGGGCTATATTTTTTAAAAGAAAGAAAAAGAGAGTGACAAAATCTAAGTGGTATGTTGAATCCAGCAGCATTTTGTACTATTTCAAAGAGCACCCCCCCAAAATCATCTACCCAAAAGAAATGCCATATGCAGTATAGACCAGTTAACTTCTTACATGTCTCCTGAAGTCTTCTACTCAGTGTCACATAAATGCATAGATTCTGCATTTTATTATTTCTCTCTATATAGAGGATATATACATATATATATCTATATATATATTGCATTTAGCATTGTTTTATACAAATTTTGTAATGTATTTTCAATAGTTTTCCCCCTATCCTTTTAAATGGCTGCATAATATTTTATCAGTTTATAATTCTGGGTTTGTTAACCACGCCCCAGTTTTTTTCCTTTTTCATTATATAAGAAGTTTCTGCTTGTTTTCTTCCCAGAAATATAATTAGTGGGTGAAAAGGTAGTAAGTACATTTTTTGGCTTTTACTACATACTGCATTTGCTCTCTTAAAAAGATTAATTAATTTTTAATACTTGCATGGCATTTCTTTTTGACTGCCATTGGGAAGAAAACAAAACAAATTATCTGATGCAGAGGTTAATGAACTTATATTATAGGCTTTCCTTCTAACGGGTTCCACAGCATTGAAGGGCGTGGAAGGATGGGCAGCAGGAGCTGGTGAGTCCTACGGAGCAGAGACCAGAAAAACTGGAATAGATTTATATTATAATTTTGAAACCAAATCTTTCTACTTTCTACTTTCAGAGCGTATTAATGTACTTACTTAAAATTTGGCTTTCCAAACCTGATGTTTGCGGATTGCAAATACAGCCTCTCTCGTTTACAGATAGAAAATGTAACGGAGTTGCAATCCCAGCCAATGTCAGAATGAAAGCTAGGAGAAAAATTAACCTCTGCAACTTTTGCTTCTGATCCTAAGCCATTTTGGCCTCTATTTCCCAATATTTAAGGGTAAAGGTTCTTTTCTCAATTATTTTAAAATAATTGTTAGCTTAAATTCAACTTTTTCCAGGAAAACATTCATAATAATAGTCTGACATAAATCATGTTTCTGTGATTTAAAAAAAAACTGCTCTCATCTGAAGACTAAACTGTCATTCCTATTTGCATCATTTTCATTTACATCTTCCCTTTCAAAGCAAATTAGAAAGTCATATAGAATCAGAACATGGCCAAATTTGAATAATTAGAGGGCGCTCTTTTTTAATTGATGAAATATAAATACAAATTAAAAGTAACAAAGGTACAGAAATCGTGTTACCAACACATGAGGATAGATTTTTCACTAACAAATACATTTAAGTGATCATTTCACTGATGTATTTCAGAGTTAGAAATTCGGACTCTCAGAACATTCAGAATGGATCCTTTACTTGAATATTTTTTTACTTAGAAAGCAAATGACCAGCTTCCAAGTACCCTGGCGGTACAGAGGCCTTTGGGAGGCTGCCTTCTCACCCCTAACTCCGACTGACTTTCAAGGTCTTCAGCACTGTCGGGGACCAGGCTTTTCAAGTGACTCTCCTTCATGAAATGAGTCTTTGACTAGCAGAAAAATTCTGAAAGTTCAGTGGCTATCAAACGGAGGCATAGTTTTGAAATCGCAGAGTTTTATGGAAAAACATGTACCTTTCTTTTGAAAGTTATTTAAAAACAATTTTTTGACCGGATCAATTTCAATAGTATAAAACCTATCCTGAAATATACAGAAGACCAAATACATCATCTTATGTAATAGCCCCAGCATTAATCCTACTAGGTAGACTTCATTCTCACCATTTTACCATGAAATAACAGGCTTACAGGTCAAGGGACGATATAGTGACAACAATAGTGTCCTAAATTATGAGTAAGGCATATAGGGTCAGAGATCTTAACCTACTTCTCTAGCGCTGTGTCCTCCGCTATCCTACTTGCATTCTATTCTCTGGCCATACTCAACTTCCACATTTATAATCCTTCCATGCTCTGTCTTGCCTCTAGCCACTGCCCCATGTTGCTTTCCCATGGGGTACCCTTGTCTGGAATATTCTTACACTCTGGCTTCCTTCTCCTCCTCCTCCTCCTGGATTTAGCTCCAGCTTCACCTTTCTAGAGGCATTCTCTAAACTACTCAACTACAACCATTTCCACTGCTAGGCTGGGTTGGATGTTCTTCCTTCGTGCTCCTGCTGCTTTCTCTTCTACATGCTACTGTATTTGGCTGTTTTCTTGTCTTTTTCTCTTGTTAGATTGTGGACTTATTTTCCTCTATAGCAGTAAACACACCGATAAGGAAGGCAAAGAAGTGTAGGAGGTAAACCTACTTGGAAAGCCACTTCTTGGGTGTAAGATTGGCATAGATTCACTCCTCTAGTCTTGGCTTCTATGTCTACATTGTTTTACAATAGTAACTAGTTCTCAACATTGATCCCTGGGCATAATGGATATCCCAAGTGCCTTCCGAATTATGAAAGGAAGATTGAATTTATCTTCAGTGTAATTACTGTTAACTGTTTTTAGGGCTGGATTTTTTTAATTTAAAATATGTTTTCATTTTAATGTAATTTTTATGTTTTACTCTTAAAACATCTAAAGCTGGATCTTACTCTCCCAGAATCATAACTGTGAGCATGTTGGCATATTTCTTTTTACACCTTTCTAGTTGTCATCATACTGCATCTAAAATTTTGAATTTTGTTTGCTTTTTCAGTTAAATAATAGATAGTAATAAGGCTAAAAATAGCTAACATTTATTGAGCCCTCACTATGACCTTATTTAAGTCTCACAGAAGCTTTGTAGCAGCAGGTGACAAACTATGGCCCAAGGGCCAGGTCCAACTTACTTCCTGTTTTTGTATGGTTCCCTAGCTAAGTATGGTTTTTATGTGGTTGAAAAAAAATGTTAATAATATTTTTGTCCTATGAGTATTAATAAAAATGCAAATTTCAGTATCTATCAATAAACCTTTATTGGAACGTAGGCATGCCTATTCATGTATGTATCATCTCTGGCTGCTTTCACACTATAGAGTGGAGTGGTTGCAGTAAAAACTGTAGGACCCACAAAGCCAAAATATTTGCTAGATGGCATTTTACAGAAATGCTTGTTGACCCTGCTCTCTAAGATAGATGCTATTATCATCCTCATTTTACAAAGGAATAAGCAGAAGCCTAGAAAGGTTGAGGTTCGAAGGCTATAGAATTAGCAAGTGGCAAAATGGGCTTCTGTGTATAGGCGAGTGTTCTCATTCTCCGAAAATTGGCTATTGATGTGTAACTTACATTACTGAAACTCTTCTATTCATTCACCTGAACCTTCTGTTTCCCATCCATGAGTAAGAGCAGGTATTGACAATGACATCTTTCTTGTTGGAAGCTCAGCCTTTGGCAGCTTTCAAACAGTAGTTGAACAGATGTACGGCTCACATGTTCTTAAAATGCAAACAGAAGCCTGAGGTTAAGTGACTTTCCCAGGATAATGTGACATGATAGCCAGGTTTATTTTCTCTGAGGCCAGTAGTTCAACCAGTAGGTCAGGCCCAAGGTTGGGGACTAAAAAGTCCCTCTTTTGTCTCAAACCAAAATTACAGTGATGTCATGTTACAAGAACTTTGAGTATGGATCCCATTGCTCTCTATTTAAACCCATGGGGGGCATCTAACACCCTAGTTAGGCCACACAATGTTCTTTCACTTATTCATTTATTCCGGGTTTCCTGAGCTGCTCCTCTGTGCCAATTACTGTGCCACACGTTGGGTTTAAAGTAACTAATTATAAAGTTCTACTGTGGAGAAGGTCATTTTTCAAGTAAACTGAAAGCCGCCTGGTAATTTTTTCTGCAAAAATGGAAAATACTGTGTTCATTACTTCATTTGAGATAATTATTTATTGACCAATGAGTACATTCCAGACACTGTGCTGGGTGGGGAACCACAAAGAAATAATCCCTGCTCCTGGGGAGTTTATAATCTGATGGGATGGATGGTGAGCAAGTAATTTTAAACCTGATGAATTTTTCCCATGATTTCAACCTAGACTACTGAGCTGCTCATATGCAGTTAAAAAATGATGTTGTCCTACCTCTTTCCTGAATTTGATAAGTTCTCTTGCCATCTAAATAAAATTAAAGCCCTCGAAAGACCTGGATGAGATACAGCTTCTCCCCTTCAAAGAGAGAGAAGCTTGAGAAAACTGAAATGGCCATAATCCCAAATGAAACCACAGTAAATACTAATATCATGTTGTAATTGTGATAGATTATGAAACTGTTTCACATACAATACCCATATGATTCTCATAAAAATCCTGTGGGCTAAGTAGAGAAGATACTTTTATGATCTCTAGTTATCTCATTTATTATCTTATTTCTCTCAGGAGCAGAGTTGAGAATATTCTTCATTTCATAGCACATTGCTATCATCAGTATGGGCGAGGCCCCTAGTGTCTTTCTGATTGTCCTTCTTCTTCCCCTTTCACACTTCACTCTTCACTCTCAAAAGGCACCCACTGTAATACACACAGCACTACACATGCTACAGGAATACACATATTTAAGTGTGTGTGTATGTATTGTATAGTATAGTATAGTGTGTATATATGTATATATATATACTTATAATATATATATTTTTTAATTTTCTGTGTATTATGATGTTTTGCCATTTAAAAAAACCTTACTGGCTGGGGAGCGGCTGCCCCTCCCAGGTCTAGCCAATTCCTGAAGCTAGCCAAGGTCTCAGCAGGGACTATACCAACAATATGCAAACTATCCAACCCAGAGCCAGCCCCCCTCTACATGCCCCTCAACACCCAGCATGCAATATTCCTCTGCCTTAATTGCCCAGAGTCAAGCACCAGGCAACTAAGGACCCTCCTCTAGCTTAGAGCCCACCAAAATTATTCAGACTAGCCAGTCTTGAACTGTTTCTTGCACCCAGTTTTGCTTTTCCCTCAGATACCCCCAATAAAGGCTCTGGCCCCATCTCTCCCTTGCTCCTGTCCTCTGCGTCTTGACACTCTGGTGCTTTTCCATGTAACCCTGCATGGTGTGGCATGTCTCTTATCTCTGAGATCTGTGAGTATAGTAAGCTGTGTTTTCCTGAGCTCCTCCGCCGTCTCCTTTTGTGCCGCACCTGACTGACCATCTTACAAAAGAATACAGAACAAGTACTTACCAGAGATTTTCACTTATGTAAATGGTGTTGTGCTATAAATCTCGTTTTGTTTTCTCACTTTCATATATCTCGTTCAACATCTTAATTTTTTTTATTTACTCATGTAACTGTGGATTCTGGCTCTTTGCTTCTTACTGCAGCATAGTAGTTCTTAATATCCACCCATCACATACGTTTGTATCCATTCCCCTAGGGATGAACATCCCGACTGGCTTTCACATGCCATGTGGAACATCTTTGTACGTAATACTTTATTGACATCTTTGTAAAAACTGCCCTGGAAATGCGATCAAGTATTAAGATATACCACAAAATTGTAGTAAGTAAAAATGATAAATTCAGGAATAGACAAGAGCATGAATAGAGAAACAGACCATTGGAATGCATAGAAACTTCAGAAATAGACCCACAATTTTATGGAAACATCATGTGTGAGCAATGGGAAAAGTATGGATTTTTTTGTAGATTGTGTTGGGAGAAAAATGGCTCACTAGGTGAAGGAAAATGAAGCAGGATTTTTACCTTATATCATTTTCATAGTAGATTCCACACGGAAGACTGAAATGTGGAAAGCTATAAAGCTAATAGAAGAAAGTATAGCAGAATATCTTTGTGTTCTATGGCTAGGGAAAGATTTCTTAAATAAGATCCCAAAATGAAAAAACAAAACCATAAAAAAAGTGATAAATATAACTACAATAAAAGTCAGTATTTCTGTTCAATAAAAAATACAACAGACACAGTTAATAGGCCAGCAGAAGATACATGTTTTTTAAAATCATGCACATTGACAATTTGAAAAATAGTCAAAGGAGATAAATAGCGGTTCGCAGAGGCAAAGCCCAAATGGCTCAAAAAGAGGAATATAAAGGGATCCTCGAACTCACTTGGAATGAGAAAAATGCAAATTAAAACATCCACCTGAATGGTAAAATATAAGAAGGGAGAATAATACCGAATGTTGGTATTTGCTAGACAAATGAGAATAAGAACAAATATCCATTCAGCAAATAAATCCAACGGTATTAAGAAAAATAAACGTGCATGCCCTATTCTCCCCGTAGGCTGAGGAAGCTGACACTTGGTGTGGTGCAGCGACTTCCAAGATGGTCACGATTCCCAGGTGACAGAGCAAATAATCCATAGCTCTCTGACCCTAGAATTTAGAGACATCGTGAAGGTGTCTGTATTTGTCATTCGGGCTGAATGGTGCGCGCCCCACACCCCCATGCTTTGCCAAATTCGTATGTTGAAGTCCTCATACTTCAGAACGTGACCGTACCTGGTAACAGGGTCTTTAAAGAGCTACTCAAGTTTAAATGACCTCATTAGGGTAGGTTCTCATCCAACATGACTGGTATCCTTCTAAGAAAAGGAAATTTGGACACAGATACACAGAGAGGGAGAGGATGTGAAGAGACAGAGAGGAGACCGCCATGTACAAGCCTGGAACACACACTTTCTTCCACGGCCTTCGGAAGGAACCAAGAGAGCCAACACCTTGTTCTCAAACATCCAGCCTCCAGACCTGAGATAATACATTTCTGGGGTTCAAGCCACCTAATCCATGGTACTCTGTTATGGAACCCTGACTAACTAGTGCAGTATTTCTAAAGGAGGAAATGGAATAGCAGCAGCATAGCCATGGAGTCGAATGGAGTGGCTCGGAGATCTGTTCTGCATAGACTGGCTGGAGTCAAGTTCCAGCTTGAGCACTGAAGCTGTTGATCTTGCCTAAGTTATTGAGCCCTCTTTTCCCCAGCTTCTTCTTCTAAAAAATGGGTTAAAAATTGTCATTGTTGCTCCGGGGTGTGGTGAGAATTTATTAAAAGAATATATTGAAACACCTAGAATGGTTCTTGGCACATCTAAAAGCAGAGCAAGTATTCATTATTATTATCACATAGAACTTTGGAGCCAAATTAGACCTGTGTTTGAATCCCAGATCTGCTTAACCAGCTACTATTAAATATTCTTTGAGTCTTAATACGTCATCTATAAAATGAGAATCATAACATTCCTTTTATTCATTAAACACTTTTTTGTTGCCTGGGTCACAGCGTTGTGCTAAGTGCTATAGATACCATGGTGAACAAAATAGACTGTCCCCGAACTTGTGGCACTGCTCTCATCAAGACCGTGACTCTCACGTTGCTGATCCAATGGTCAGTCCTCATCTTATTTGACCTCTCAACATTTGGCACTGTCCACTGACCACTCCTTTCCCCTGGAAACAATTTCTTCACCAGGCTTCAGGACACACACTCTCCTGTTTTCCTTCTACCTGATGGGTTCCCCCTTATCCGCTTCTTCCTGCTCCCTTTTCTTCTCCCCAATTTCTTAATATTGGAGTACCTCAGAGAGCAGTCCTTTGTCCTATTTGCCTCTTGTCCTGCACTTATCCCCTCGGGAATCTCCCCCAGTCTAGTAACTGAGACATGGTATTATGCCCCCAAATTTATATCTCCTGCCTCCACATCTCTCCCAAAACCCAGGCGCATGGATCTAACTGCCTATTGACCTTTCACGTCAGTACCTGGTAACCATCTCAAACTCAGCATGCTCACAACTTAACCCTATCTAACTGCCCCCCTTCCCATGCCTCAGGAAATTCTGCTGAATCAACTTTGAAAATATATCCAGAACCCAACTCCTGACCACTACCCCCCGCCGCTCCCATCTCAGTCTCAGTCGCTGTGTTAGTTGGCTCAAGCTGCCATAACAAAATACCATAGATCGGGCAGCTTAAATAATAGGAATTGATTTTTTTCACAGTCCTGGAGCTTAGAAGTCTGGAATCAGGATGGCAGCATGCTCAGGTCCCTGTGACCGCCCTCTTCCCGGCTCGTAGAGGGGAACCTCCTCACTGCGTCTTTACATGGTGGAAAGATAATTCTGGAGTCTCTTCCTCTTGTAGAAGGACTCCAGTAGTTTTGGTTCAGGGCTTCACCCTTATGACCTCACTTAGCCTTAATTATCTCCTTAAAGGCAGTATCTCCAATACAGTCACGTGGTAGGGCAGTAAGTCTTCCATGTATAAATTTGGGGGAGACAAAATTCAGCCCATAGCAGTTATTGTCCTCTCTCACCTAGATTACTATAAAAACTTCCTGACTGGTCTCCCTGTTTTTACACCTGCCAGCCTATAGTCTATTCTCGAAATAGCAGCTAGAGTGATCCTTGTCAACGACGCAGTGGATCTTGCTGTTCCTCTGCTCAAAACTCTCTGTAGGCTCCCGCTGATCAGAGCCAAAGCCACAGTTTTACAGTGCTGCCCAAAGCCCCAACGGTCCAGCTGCTCACACCTTTGTAACCTCACCTCTTCCAGCCTCCTGCTGACTCCCTCCGCTCCAGCTAGCGTGTCTGGCCTTCATGCACTTCCTCAGAAATACCAGGCGGCCTCCCAGCTCAAACCCTGTGCATATGCTTTCTCTCTCCCTGACACACTCGTCCCTCAGCTATCCACTTGGCTCCTTTCCTTACCTCCTTCAAATCTTTGTTCATGGAAGCCTGTCTTGACCAGTCTATTTCAAACTGCAAAGAGAACCCTCTCCTCCATCTACTTTCAAGGCCCCTTAACGAAGCAGTTCTTTCCCCTGTAGCATTTATCACTTTCTAACATGATGTGTAATTTACTAGTTTAGTATTTTATTGTCTATGATCTGTCCCTTCTCACTAAGTTCGATGAGGGCAAAGGTCTTTGTTTCCTTTTTGTATCCTAAGAACCTAGAAGAGCCTGGAACATAACAGCAACTCAGTAAATATTTTTTGAATGACTAATTATTGCAGTATATTAATTCCTGAACAAACAAGTTCTGTTGCTCACAAACAGGTTAGGTTGGCAGGTCCATGTAGGTGTTAAGTCCAGGTGACTAAGGACTTTCATCTTGAAAACATCAGATGCTTTTACACCAATGGAAATTGTTAAATTTTCGAATTTTTGAAACAAGGTATACTTTCACCTCCTTGCTGAAGCATTCCATTGTGCATCTACTAAAAAAAAGAGGGGCACCGGCGTGCCTCAGTCAGTTGAGTGTCTGCCTTCGGCCCGGGTCATGATCTCAGGATCCTGGAACTGAGCCCCACATAGGGGGGCCTCTCCCTCTGCCTGCTGCTCCCCCTGCTTGTTCTCTCTCTTTTTGCCAAATAAATAAAATCTAGAGAGAGAGAGAGAGAAGAAAGAAAGAAAGAAAGAAAGAAAGAAAGAAAAGAAAGAAAGAAAAAGAAAGAAGAAAGAAAGCAAGCTTCATTTGTGTTGAAAATCTGTTGAGAGAGACCACGCTCCTCCTTCATTATTTTATAATAATTTTTTATTATGTTATGTTAGTCACCATACAGTACATCCCCAGTTTTTGATGCAATGTTCCATGATTCATTATTTGAGTATAACACCCAGTGCTCCATGCAATACGTGCCCTCCTTAATATCCATCACTGGCCTATCCCAATCCCCCACCGCCCTCCCCTCTGAAGCCCTCAGTTTGTTTCCCAGAGTCCACAGTCTCTCATGGTTCATTCCCCCTCCTGTTTACCCCCCCTTCATTCTTCCCTTCCTTCTACCAATCTTCCTATTTCTTATGTTCCATAAATGAGTGAAACCATATGATTATTGTCTTTCTCTGCTTGACTTATTTCACTTAGCATTATCTCCTCCAGTCCAGTCCATATTGCTGCAAATGTTGGGTAATCGTTCTTTCTGATGGCTGAGTAATATTCCATTGTATATATGGACCACATCTTCTTTATCCATTCATCTGTTGAAGGGCATCTCGGCTCCTTCCACACTTTAGCTATTGTGGACAATGCTGCTATGAACGTTGGGGTGCGTATGGCCCTTCTCTTCACTATGTCTGTATCTTTGGGTTAAATACCCAGTAGTGCAATTGCTGAGTCATAGGGTAGCTCTATTTTTAACTTTTTGAGGGACCTCCACACTGTTTTCCAGAGTGGCTGTACCAACTTGCATTCCCACCAACGGTGTAAGAGAGATCCCCTTTCTCCACATCCTCTCCAACATTTGTTGTTTCCTGCCTTGTCAATTTTTGCCATTCTAACTGGCGTAAGGTGGTATCTCAATGTGGTTTTGATTTGAATTTCCCTGATGGCTAATGATTTTGAACATTTTTTCATGTGTCTGTTAGGCATTTGTATGTCTTCATTGGAAAAGTGTCTGTTCATATCTTCTGCCCTTTCTTTGATTTGATTATTTGTTTCTCATATATTGGGTTTGAGAAGTTCTTTGTAGATCTTGGATACCAGTCTTATATCTGTAGTCTCATTTGCAAATATCTTCTCCCATTCTGTGGGCTGCCTCTTAGTTTTTTTGACTGTTTCCTTGGCTGTGCAGAAGCTTTTTACCTTGATGAAGTCCCACAAGTTCATTTTATCTTTTGTTTCTCTTGCCTTTGGAGAATTGTCATGAAAAAGTTTGCTGTGGCCGATGTCGTAGAGGTTGCTGCCTATGATTTCCTCTACAATTTTGATGGATTCCTGTCTCATCGAGGTCTTTCATCCATTTGGAGTTTATCTTTGTGTATGGTGTGAGAGAGTGGTCAGGTTTCATTCTTTTGCATATAGCTGTGCAATTTTCCCAGCACCATTTATTCCTTCATGATCTCCATAGTGTTGTGGCTGTAACCGTGGCACCCGTACTCTCAGCCTCACCTGAGTGATGATTGCCAAGGGTAATGCAACTTTGAATCTATCCATTCAACCAGGACCTGCAACAGAATTTTCATTAGCTGCCTTTGGCTTTAACCTCACCTTGTCTTGAGTGAACATTAGTTCAGTGGGCTTCAGATGCTCTGATTTTCTATCCACACACTCTAAATTATTCTATTTTATCCATCACCTTTCCTGGATTATCTTCAGTCACATCAGAACTAGATTTTTTACAGGTTGTGTGGCTTATTCTTTTGTCCTTCAGAAGCATTCCTACTCTGAAGAAATATATCCTACAAGAACACATGCCATATCATTTTCTGTCCTCTCTCTTATTTAGGAAAATGTATCTTGACCTTTCTTTCTACTATAACCTTTCTCTTACTGGCATGAGTGGGCCAATAATGTGAATAAAATATCTCAAAGCTACATAAAAATCCAGCAAACTTGCTATAAACTAAATGGCCACAAAACTAAATCACCTTATTAGACAGCTTCCATCTTCTAGTGACAGGGAAAGAGTTGGTATGTTTTTGCTCTTAAACATAACATTCATAAAAACATCCTTCGGACCTTTTGAGGCAGAAAGTTCAACTAAGTGAGCCTTTATGCATATTTCATGTTGTTTTCAATATCTTGTTTCTTGAGCACAGGGAATCTAATTTTTCTTTGTATCCCCAGCCTGCCCATTGTGAGCAATAAATATTTGTTGAAAGGATGAGGGAAAAAAGAACAAAAGTCCAAATCTGTACATCTTGAAGCCTTCTTTTTACTCTGCATTCTCTAAAATATCTCCACTGGGAGGCAGCACGTAACTTTAGTAACAGATTTAGGGGGGAACTGCTTAAGTGATACCATTCAAAATATGGTCACTCCAGGCGTTTTGTGGTTACAAATGGAAGAAAGAGATGACATTCTGACTTTCTTAATCTACTAAATTAATGGTTCCAAGGCCAGTTATGCATTCAAATATTATCTCTTACTGAAGCTTCAAAACATCTCAGTAATAACGGCAGTGAAAATGGACATGAATTCTCAATAATGATTAGATAGTATTGAGGCTGGTGAGATTTAATTGAAACTATTTCTGTCTCTAACAGTCATAACAATAAGACAAGCCTGGTATTTATTCAGTGTGATTCAAGGAATAATCAGCAAGTACTTTTGTAAGATGTTTTCAGAACTGAATTTCATCAAAGAGTAAACGTACTCCAACTCCTTGGCTAATTTTCTTTTTGCCTCTTTCCCACATAATCAGAACATGAGCTGTTGGGTTGGCGTGGATATTTCCAGTGTCTATCAGGTACAATACCAAAGGGTTCCTTTTGTTATTGTGGACCAATTTCATGCAGCTAATTCTGCATCCAGTTTCAAGCCACGTCTGTCGTCAACAGCAGTGCATACGATTCCAAGTGTTGCTGAAACTTGCATTGGGTTACAAATTGTTACTCTTCTCCCTAGAATAACATTGGTTGATTTGCTCCTTGCTTTCACCAGTAGTTTCTGCCAGACTTTCAGCTTCCCTGTGTTTACTTTTCATCTACCTTCCTTCCTAAAACTTGACAACTCTCTTGGACACGTTTTGCCAATTGAATCTTGTTGCTCCCTAAATGCCAATAAGCGGATGAAACACATAGACAGCAAGAGCATTTTTCACATTTAAAAAATAAGATAAACATTCCTTTTGCGATGAGATCATGTATCTATCTAGAAGGATTATTTTTATAAACTACAGAAAGTCTGGTCATAGACAACTGAAACTTAGCCACTTGTAATGTTGTGACATATACCTGATAAATGTTTTCTGCTGTGTACACAGCACTGGTAATTAAAATTATAAAATTCCTTTTTGAGCACCTCACATTTTTATCTGTTAAAATTTCAAAGGGCTTGAGTAAAGCTGTTTGTCAAATAGAAAATATGTACTGCTTATTTTCCAAATCAGTATTCTAAACTGCTGTTGGTCATTCCCCATTTTCAAATACGGAATCTCTTTTATTTCTAAAAATTTACCAAAACCATATTCTAGTCTAATGTTAGCTACCCAGATTGCAAGCACTTTTAATATTTTATCTCTTCCTTCTGTCTCTTTTTCAAGGAATAAATATTTTATTTTTTCTGTTCAGCTCATTGTTTTCTCTTCTCTCTTACTTTTTCCAATCCATCTCATTTTAAGCAGATCTCGAGTCTTTTCAAGGTAACAAGTAAAAATTTTCTGTAGTTTTCCATGAAATTATCGTTGTTTTTTTTAAAGATTTATTTATTTATTTATTTATTTATTTATTTATTTATTTATTTATTTGACAGAGATAGAGACAGCCAGTGAGAGAGGAAACACAAGCAGGGGGAGTGGGAGAGGAAGAAGCAGGCTCATAGCGGAGGAGCCTGATGTGGGGCTCGATCCCATAACGCCGGGATCACGCCCTGAGCCGAAGGCAGACGCTTAACCACTGTGCCACCCAGGCGCCCCTGAAATTATCGTTTTAGTGGGTACATGGTACAGAAAGCAATAGATGAACCAAATATTTTCCTTCTGCCTGAGAAAGGATGCCAGGTTACAGCAAAATATCTGAAATTTCACTCCCCAAAGCCCTATCTCCTCCCCAAAACTAACACCAGGTTTTGTCCTCCAGTACTTGCAACATCCCATTTCCAAGTAGCAAATTCTGTATCAGTTAGAATTTGTATCAATATTATACAATGTTTCTTATACTAATGATTTTTTTTTAAATTAGTGACTTAAACAAAATAGAAATGTATTTTTCTCTTCTGTAAAAAATCTGGAGGGAAGCAATTCAGGGACCTAGCCTTCTTCTCTCTTTCTGATGTGTAATGTATAAGGTCATCTCAAAAACCCAAGATGGCTGCTGAATTCTTGCCATCATATCCACAGTCCAGTCATCAAGGATATAAACAGACTCCTTTTTTTTTTTTAAAGATTTTATTTATTTATTCGACAGAGATAGAGACAGCCAGTGAGAGAGGGAACACAAGCAGGGGTAGTGGGAGAGGAAGAAGCAGGCTCATAGCGGAGGAGCCCGATGTGGGGCTCCATCCCAGAACGCCGGGATCACACCCTGAGCCGAAGGCAGACGCTTAACTGCTGTGCCACCCAGGCGCCCCTCCTCTTGATTGAATTCATTCTTTTGAGGAAATTCTCTCAGGATTTCAACCAAAATTTCCACTAACGTCTCATCGGCTTACAAGCCACATGGCCACAATAGCACCAAAGAAATCCAAGAATTTGTTTTTAGTGTAGAGAGAAATGCCCCCACAGATTTAGAGTTCTGTTACCAAGGAAGAAAGAGGGAACACTGGAGAGCAAAGGGCAGGCAGTCCCTGCCATGATGTTTATCACAGCTTTCTTCACAACAATGGTGTTTTGGAAACAGCCTAGATGCCCAGAACAAATGGGTAAATCAAGCATGGTATGTTCATATATTAATACTGTCTTGATATTTAAAATAGTGATGAAGATTGCTATCTATCAACATAGAAAGTTATCCATGATACATTTTCCAGTGAGGGAAAAAAAAAAAAAAAGCCAAGCATCTATCGTATGTTCCCATATACAAAGTCATGTCTAAAAAGATTTCTGTAATGTTAACAGCGGCTAGGTAACCACTGGGGTTAGTAATTTTTTGTGTAATTTTACTTTAATCTTTATAATTTTCTATGTTTTGAACTTTTTACAATGAGCATGCACCATTTACACGATTACTGTGGAAACTAAAAGGCTCTGAATGAAATCACCTTCAGTAAGTTTTAAAAAGTCAGTCTGCAACACCTTCTGTTTGCACACCTATCTTCAACTGGTGGGTTTTTCAAACTGCCCTTATGACACTTTCCAGTTTCATACTGATAAACATTACTGCACTGATTATTAACTTTTTAGTAACATAGAACAAAGCAATAGTGAGGACTATTTGTAAAAATCCTTATTTGCTTTTTTGCCTGAGACTTCCAACTTATGCTACTTAGAGTTTGGTACCAACACTGCTTCTCTTTCTATGAGTTTTTAAGGTGGTGTTCAGTAGAAAAGAAACTGGGTTTTTATTAATACCTGTATATTTGTGCAAGTAAGTTTCAAATGCAGTCATTAATGATTTCAGGTGGTCGTCGTCCCTATTTTCATTCTGTCAGAAAATGATCATGTGTGAGATCTTGTTACTGGGATGTAAATAGGATGTTTGAAATCCAGGTCTGCCTTTCCTACATGTATGGCAATAAGCCCTTTGCTTCATTTCTTTTATCTCTGAAATGGGTAGAATAATAACTCGTTTGCGAACTTAAAAGAGCCTTGCGAAGGTAAAATGAGATATTTGATGGAAAATGTTTTGCAAAGTGAAAAGTAGCACATATAATATCGGGACAAGCTGGTTTATCTTCGAATCAAGGAGCTTTTGCAACCTGGGGTTTTCTGAGCAGAAGCGATCCTCTTCTGTGGGTACTGCCCACAGCACCTGCAGCCCATGTGGCCAGACAGGTTGGTTGCTACTTCAAAGGGCAGCTGAAAACTGGGGAAAGCAGGTGTTACAAGAATGAGGACTAAATCACTAATCCAGAAGTCTATCGTGAACATGCAGCCATAATTACTTGCATCAATTTCTTGGGATGGGTGGGTAAACCTTAATTTATTACACAAAGTGTATTAAGGACTTTTAAAACAGATTATCTGTGATTTTCTTAAAATATCATTTGCAAAAAGTTTACTCATTCCAAACAGCTGAAAACTAAGTATTTTAATCTCCTTGCAGAGAAAAAAAAATCCCAAAAGATTAAGAACAAATATCTGTCATTTAGTTAAGGCAAAAATATAGCCTGCTTAGAAAAGTGGTCACTCTGAACACACACACATAACCACACACACATACATGCACACACACTGTTGTAGTGTCTCCTTTGAAATGACATCTGTCTTAACTTCCATTTTCACAGGTGGGGAGAATTGGGGGTAGAGCTGAGACTGCCATTAGTGACAGTTGAATTTCCTCTGAACTAAGCAGAATTGAGTGGTGCTGGAGGGACGTTAGGGGCTCCTCTTTGCTTGGGTCTCCTGTTCGGCACCTGGATAAGCTTATTTTGCTTTGGTAACCAAGACAAAACCCTTTCTTCATGTTGAAATGTTGAAAATGCTTAAGATTTACAATAGTTTGGATGAATTGTGGTTTCTCTCACCATGTAGGTGAGTTTCTTGTTTTTCTTTTTTCTGCTAAAGCGATTTTGTGTGGTATGCATGAGAGTGAACTTTTATAAAGTACAATATCCCATGTATATACATAGAGTTGTTTCCCAACATTTTAAGCTTCCTCCTATATTCCCCAGTCCTTTTGTTAGTTTTGTCCACTCTGAGGAGAAAGACTTTGCACTGTGGTAGAGATGCCATTGGCAATGGCTTTGAAACATATACCACACAGACAGACCAACCCATGAACACTTTCTGAATAGTCAGATGCCTTGGGCTTTGCTGGGCTGCACTGGGCTTCAACCACTATAAGGAGACCTGCTCCAAGTAACTTCTCTATGCCTTCATGGTTCCCTCTCTAAAATGTTTTAGACTTCAGACATCTGGAAATTTGATATGGAGATCTGTTTGAAATATTCTTAGAGAAACTTTACCTTTGTAACATTTTTGCTAAAACCAACAAAATATTTTGTTGTTATTATTGTTGTAACTATTGAAATTTGTTTTCTCTCTTGCTTTTAGCTCCAGGAGTACTGTGTCTTATATGGATGAACCTAGCCAGCGTGACGATCCCTCTCGTCTTACAGTTCAGATGGAAAACACCTATCAACTGGGTCTGTTATTTTATCACTCATTCCTATTTTAAACTTCTTTTTTAAAAAAGATTTTATTTATTTATTTATTTATTTATTGAGAGCAGGTGTGGGGGAAGGGCAGAAGAAAAGGGAGAGAGAATCTCAAGCAGACTGTGCTGAGCACACGGAGCTCATCGCGGGGCTCAGTCCCATGACCCCAATATCATGACCTGAACAAAATCAACAGTTGGCCACTCAACCAGCTGAGTCACCCAGGCACCCCCTTATTTTAAACTTCTAATCTCATTATTTACTTAAAATAATATCTGATAACATGGCATTATCTTCAATACTAGCACAACATAAGGGATCTTAATTAAGTGATTTGATGATGTTTTAATTTCTTCCTCTGCAAGATGGGACCAATACACATTGCTTAGTTTTCTTTATCACTGTTTCCTAAACCGCACAATTCACTGGGAAGCACTGATGTGTCGTGTATTATGGGACTAAGAAGTTCATTTCTGGGTATTTCTGGGTTATCCTGTGCAATTATTTTATATATGCTCAAGTTAAAGGAAAGAGATATGCATTGAAGTTTTAACCAGCAAAGCCAACCAATGTTGTTGATAGGTGGAGAAAAAAAAGCCTTCAAAGCAAAAGCAAATGATTTCTAGTCCCTCATTGACAGAGGTGTTTATTCCTTTCCACTGAGGCTTTGGGTCTTTGAAAACAAAGATCTTTGCACCTGCCCCGATACTCCCAGATGGAGTCCACAGTGAATACTTTCTCCCATTCATGTTTTCTCATAGACCAACCTGTTTTCTCTAAATGTGTACCTGCCCACTATTACCTGCCCACGGTATATAATTACTGCTATATAGAAATTCCACAGAGATTTACCAATGACCAAAGGAAGCCCTCTATGGGCCAGAGTGGTTCCATCTGTAGCCAGTTAACTTCAAGAAAATTACAGACCATCAGAGCATCCCATTAGGCCTTGTAGCCAGTTTTCTACAATAATCCCCAAGACTACATGAATTATAGCATTCCATAATTAGCCAGCCTACTGGTATTTTCACAGTGCCTGGGGTAGACAACTAATATTCCTGCCAGCCAGTATAATTTCTACTCCTTCTGGTAACCTGACCCAGTTTTCTTTGGGGAAGCCCACCACTGCCAACATTATCACTTTTGGTCCGTAACATTCTGCTGAAGCTGACATTAGCTTCAGAGATAGAACAGTAACTAATTCTGGGATAGCATATGACCCTTTGTGTTGAGATTCAACTTGGACAATGTTGTTTGGTCTGTTGGAGAAGCCGATTAGGCTCTGAAACCTGAAAGAAGTAAGGCTGTGTGAGCTTTTGCCATCTTGCCCCAACATATGAAGCCTGAGACACAGAGAGAACCAAATTGATTATTCAAGTCCTAAATTCACCTTTCTGCTCTTAGACTTTTCATTAGGCAAGCTAGGTTTGGGTCAGGTTTTCCTCCACTTATAACTAAAAGATCTTAACTACTTGATGCCTATGACATTGGGCTCTGCATGCTGAAAGGGTTTGAATCCGATTTTGACAAGATAAAGGAGTTGAACTGTGAAGTCCTGTGTTTTTTCTTCATAAGGATATATTTTCATAACTTATTTCCTTAAATAAAAAACTAAATGATCTGATCAATTTTAGAAGTACTGAGTGTTGAACCAAGTTAGAAAAGTAATGTTAGAAATAGATTAGTATAGGGGCACCTGGGTGGTGCAGTCATTAAGTGTCTGCCTTCAGCTCAGGGTGTGATCCTGGCATTATGGGATCGAGCCCCACATCAGTCTCCTCCACTGTGAGCCTGCTTCTTCCTCTCCCACTCTCCCTGCTTGTGTTCCCCCTCTCGCTGGCTGTCTCTATCTCTGTTAAATAAATAAATAAAATCTTAAAAAAAAAAAAGAAATAGCTTAGTATAAAGTATTTCCCATATTTTCTTACAAAAAGTCATGTGAATTATTCCTTTATGATTTAAGTCTGTTATGCTTAACAATCCATTTCTTAAGCATTCAACTAGCCATCTTGTTAATCCTCAAACAAAATTATATTTCCACTTCTACTTGTTTCTGAGTTTATTTTGCATCTGAAAGGTACTCTGTGGACCTTTGGTAAAGATTTTCTCTCGTATCTACACAACGCAATACTTCCCAAAAGAGTGTGTTTTTGTGGAGGGGGGGAACCTGTCAATCATCAGCATTATTGTGTTTAATTTTTCACATTCTATCCAATAATATTTTCATTATCTAACCACATTTTAAATGTTTAGTATGTTTGTCCTCCCTTTATCTGAGTAATTACAGCCAGAATGAGGTGAAACATAAGTATAATTAATGAAAAAAAAAGGGAATGGAAAAATCAAAGTATATTCATTGTAATAAAACACCATTTACATTTTCTCATTAATTAATTATTAAAACATGAGTATCGAAAAACACACAAGATGTAGGACCCAATACGTCTGAATTTGAATACTAGTCTTGCCGATTCCTAAATCAATAATGGTTGAGCAAGGTATCACCATCCTTGACTCTCAGTTTATCTGTAAAAAAGGGATAATAGTCCACACATCATAGGATGTTGTGAGAATTAAATGAAGGAATGCATTTAAATTACTTCTTCATTCATTATGTTATTGTTTCTCAAAGTGACTGACTCTAGGACTTCACCTTAAATCACTAAGATGACAGGCCTTCTATGACATCCAATATAATTTCCTATTAATTACAGAATGAGTTCTCCACAGGAGTTTTTCTGGAGCAATGGTTAAAGAAGTATCTGATTCTTTAAAAACACTGCCTGTAAGCAGGAGGTCAGACAAGACCTATATTGGTGGCTACCTTTGTTGCCACATAGAGACAAACTGCCTGAGGATGTAGACAACATAACAAAAAGTAAAGCCTGAAGCTGGAGAGAGAGAGACATCGTTTGAGCTCAGCTTCCGTGGCATGATAGGCTGTCATCAGATGCTCTCACGGACAGAAACTGTCAGGCTCTCCACTCTGACTTCACTGACGCCCAAGGGTCCTTCCTGACTGGAGGTCTCACTGCCTCTCTACTTACACCCTTGCCTGATTTTGCTGCCTTCTCAGCAAGAACAATCCCCTTCTCCTCCCTCAAAATGGGTAGCAGCCATAACAACAACACTCATAATAATAAATACCTAATGAGTGTGGGGGGGGGTCGTGCATGGCAGCACTATTCTAAAGGTTTTAAATATTTTGCCTCGTTTAATCCTAATAAAAAACAATATGTGATAATTCTTATTATTACCCCAATATGGGGAAGCTGACACACAGACATATTAAATAACCAAATTTTTATCTGTTCTACCTTAAATCTATTTTTGTGACGTCTTTCTTCTTTTTCTTTCTTTTCCTTTCCTTTCTTTTCCTTTCCTTTCTTTTTTTCATCCCAACCTTTCTTCAGATCTTTGTTTTTTGATTTCTAAAAATATTTTCCCCCTTAAAAAAATCCACTCAAAAAGAAAGGAAAGAAAGAAAGAAAAGGAAGAAAGAAAAGGAAAAGAAAAAAGTTTTGCCATTCCCATTAGTTGACTCTGAAAGTAGACTGGGGAGCTCATTTGGGAAGTCGAAAAGCAAACATTCACTCTTTCTCTGACTTTGCATCTCAGCATCCCAGACTGAGCAAGGCAAGGGATGATTCTGGCTGCATGAGGAAGATCACAAAACAAGTGAGAAAAAAAAGTCCATGACGACATTTCAAAATATCTTCAAAATAGGATTTAGTTAATGAGATTTGTTTTAAAAAAACACAAAGCCAAGTGCAGAAAGGACATTGGTACAGCTGGACAGTAGGCGCTGCTGGAAACAGGGACTCAGGTGCAACCATTCTTTCCAGCACTAAACTGGATATGGGCCTCCTTCTCTCACTGTGGCCTGCCTTCCTCTCCCTGGTGACAATCGTGGCCTTCCACAGGTCCTCAGGATCACATGTCATAACTTTTATCACCAGAAAGAGGTTGACTTATTTTTTCCCCTAGTTTCAGTTTAAAATCAAAATTCTGAGAAAGGATTCTAATTGGCCTGGCTTGGGGCAAGTGCCACTCTTGGGCCCATCTACCATAACCTGGACTTGGGCTCAAGGAGGTGATGGGAGATCCTAAAGAACCATCTGGTTAGAGTTGGAAAACGCTCATCTTCCTAGGAGGAGAGAGGCTGTCCCCAAATGACAGGGACGGGTCCTAGACAGACAAATATGTGCATTGAGGGAATTTACTACTTGCTGAAGGGAACGACGCATACAAGTTACTATAATATGTGGCCAAATTAAGTTCCATGAGAGTGATGTAGGTCAAGGTACATGCAATATGCATGCCTGGTAGGAGGGAGCAAACAACAGAAGGTATAATTAGAACATACATAATCTATTTAATTTAGTCCAAGCCAGTAGTATCATCTTTAAATTTCTTGACTAGAAAGGGGAAACCACCCTCAAATTTAGCCTCATTTCACTCGAGAGTGCAAATGGAAATGTAAAAGATCCACAGGAGGATGACCCAGGGGCTTGTAGGTACCTAGGAACTTGCCCACACGGGCTGGTGCCCTATCTCTACCCCATGAGATGGGAGCAGTCAGGAGCAACCTGGAGTTATAAACCTACCAGCCTACAGTGTTTATAACTGCTTGTCTGTCCTCTAGAACATAGATTCCTGCTAACTAAATATTGTGGATAATCATCATACTCACTGTGTCAGGTGTCTGTCCCTTTTACCTATCCAGATTCATTCCCCAGGATGATTTAATTGAACAATTCCTATATAATCATCAAAATGCAAATACTGTGTATGGAGCCCCAGGAGGCTGACCTAACTCAACTACAGGCACAGGCTGCAGCCTTCCAGTTGAGTCTGGCCAATGGAAAACTTCAGTGGGAAGTCAGAGTTGGGGAGGAGTGTGAGCTGGGGTGTCTATCTCCCCCCACACCCTGACTCTGGGTTCACCTCACGCTGTTTGCCTCCACTGATGGAAGGGCATAGCTGCCCTCAAGGGAGCCCTCTCCGTGTGCCTCTGCTGGATCTAGTAAGGGTCCCCTTGTCAGAGCCCTCAAGCCTGGGGTGGGATGGGGTAACACCCTTAATTCCACTAGCCAGGGGATTCTGCACTATCCTTCGGTCCTGCATCCTGCTCAGGACATCCAAAGGAGTCTATTAAATGCTCCAGGAATTGTCCTACTTTCTGCATGCCATATATGTCTTTAGACCCTGATACAGTCATTAAAAATAAACACTTAAATGATACTGATGACTAGTGAAATAGAATTGAATATAATTCTTGATCTCATTCCCTTATCCACGTCAATTCAGCAAAGAATGATGGAGCTGCTCTACGCCAGGCTCCAGGCACATGCCCATGCCATTCAATGACAGAGAGTTGAGGTTAATACTCCCAGGAGGGGCAGGGAAGATTCCTGGGATGCAGGATAAAGAGGATCCACCCGAAGCCTCTGCTCTGAACATGGACTAAATGTGGTCAAGAATATAAGCTCTCGAGTCAGATAAAACAAGAAGTACCTCCCAGCTCTGCTACCGTGTGATTCTGAGCAAGTTACTGAATGTATTTAAACCTCTGCTTTCCCATGTGTGAAGTGGAGATAACAGTAAAATTCACCCCAATGATTTACTGGAAGATTGTGTGAGGTAATAAATATATACTTATCACAGTATATGACTTGAAGAAAATGCTCAATAAAAGGAGTTTTTATCTGTACTATGATTATTACCTACAAAATGATTACTTCTATTTAAATTCAGAAACCACACATTAAATATTTCCTCTGCGTTTACCATTGTGTTAGACTCTGAGGAGGATAAAATCTTACCATTTCACGGGGAGAAAGGCAGAAATGCTTTAGCTGTTGTCAGGGGGATTCAGAGCCGTGGACACCCAGAGTATTGTGAGTACTGAAAAGAAAGGATGATTTTTTTACCTGAGGAGAGGAGGAAGACTGCCTGGAGAAGCGGACATTTGAGCTGGCTTTGAAACGTGAGTGGATATTTCTCAGATGAACAAGATAGGGAAGGCGGTTCCACTTCAAAACAGGAGCAGAACAAATGTCCACAAGCATCCCTTACAAGACAGATGAGGTTCACGGGCTGGGGCAGCATCCGCACAGAGAGCTGAGGTGGGGGGCGAGGGGCTGGACGTGCTGCGCCTTGGACTTTGCTAAGGGAAATATCACAGCCAGATCTGGGTTTTAGAGCCCCCCCTCCAGTTGTAGTGTGGTATACAGAAGTTGGAGATAAAAAGCTACATAGAAGAGCTGGAGGTTAGTTAGAAAGATGTTGAGACTTTAAAGTAAGTCATTAACGGTGGGAGCTGGGAAGGAGGATACGTTCAATATCAAACCTCAATGGCATTGAATACACTCTTCAGGTAGCCTAGTAAATGGACGAGTGTGTTGTCTTCTGGTCCTCTGCCAGAGAACCTGTCTGGAAACCTAATTAGGACCATTTTCTCCTTAAATAGAGGCCGCCCAGAAGATGAAATGTCTCTCCATGATTCAGTACTCTTTTGATTAGACTATGGGCGGGTGGATAGCATTTGAAATTACTTAGAAATTTCATCTGTATTTTCAGGTCCTACCAAACATTTTCCTATGGTCATTGTCAATCAGATCCTGAAAGATGTGTTAACTAGCTATCTACGAGAAGAACAATATGAACCAGAGCTCTGTAGGCAGATGACCAAAACGATTTCTGAGGTATATATGTGATTTGCCAAAGTGTTAACTAGAATATTGCTGAAAGGACAACCCCCTACACTTTGATGAAGGCAATTAATTTGTAGTAGCAGTAAAAATGCTTATTTCTATTTTATGAAAATATTTATTAGGTCATATTCCGTGTGTGTGGTGTGTGTGTGTGTGTGTGTGTAAAAAGCCTCTGCCTAAAACAACCATCACGTGTACCATTTTGCATGTATTTTGTTTAAAAAATGTTTACAACTGCCCCCATTTATTTTAAAATGTATTGCCAAAGATATATTTTAATGATCATTTTCTCTTGTTCAAGTTAGTTTCCTTGAGTGCCATCAAATACAGATATTGTGGTCTTTAAATACATTTCTATTTTTATCACCTAAAGCGCTGGCACTCCATTAGGTTTTCTTTACTTTACTCCTTATAACAAACTCTTTATAAACATTCATGGTTAGTCGTATTACAGGAGACTCCAGACGTGTGCTCCCTTAATTAGGCATAAACAAGGTGGTATAACTCTCACGCCAACATTCTTTGAAGGGAAGCCATCTTAACATAGATTTTCAAAGAATGTAATAAATCCTTTAAATCCTGTTCTCTGGATTACAGTTTTTCCATGTGTCTTAGAAAATGTAGATTTACTGCTGGTGCTATAATTTTGTCTCCAAATGTTCCATCTCAGGAGAACAGGGCTTAAAGGAAAACATAGCAAAGTTTCTACAACAGTTACTGAAAATATCTACAACACATCGTGTGATTTTCTTAAATCCACCGTATTTATAACAAAGATAAAGACTCCTAAGTTTCAATGTGGCTAAGTGAGGATCTTTTTTTTGTTGTTGTTCTTTTAATTTCTAGGTTATTAAAACCCAGGTCAAGGACCTGATGATCCCACGGTACAAGCTAATTGTGATTGTTCACATTGGACAACTGAATAGTCAGAGCATTCTTATTGGAAGTAGATGCCTCTGGGATCCTAAAAGTGATACCTTTTCGTCTTATGTTTTCAGAAATGCTTCTCTCTCCGCTCTTGCAAGCGTCTATGCAGTTTACTTCGAGTGATTGAAAATTAGAAATCTAGGGCTTATTTTTTTAAGTCAAGAAATAGGCCGTATCTATGTACACGAAAGCTTTACTGCCCAAAAGTTTGAGAATGAAACAACACTAATATTTCAAACAACTGGAATTTTTGGACTTTTTCATACTCTTTGAAGAACGGGGGGAGGGAGAGAAGGGTGGCACAAGAAAGGTTCTTGTTCACCCAAAGGAAGAACTAAGTCTTGGTTCTGCTGGATTGTTTTTCATGGACATGGATTCTTATTTAATATTACTTTTGGTACTAATTATTTTAATTGCTCTTTATAGAGAGAGTTAAAATTTCCTGTATTGTTTTCTTTAATGATGAGAAGTTAAAAAAACAAACAAACAAACAAACATGACTATCTACCGTGACCAATAAAGGGCGGAAGCGTATTCAACCTGGTACACACCAATGATAAACGTGAATGTGTCTCAGTGCTGCATGTAAAAGAATGCTGAGTTTCATTTCGTACTTAATAAATTGAGCAGCATTCATTAACTGCAATTATTGTTACATGTACCTGACAGTTGAAACTGCTGAGGTAGAATTAATGATTTCGTAACAATTATTGTAGTCCCACGGGGCTGCTATAGCTAAAACTAGAAGCTCTTGTGGGTTGGCTGCACTTTACAAAATTGTGGGAGAACTGAATGTTGGCTCTCCAGTAATGGAAACTATAAAGTGAACAAAGCCTTTTAGGGCACTGCAGTAGACACTGTCGCATTAAATATACATGATGTTTAATAGTAAATGTATCTGTAACACTTAAAATCACGTATTGCAAAGAGACACTGCTTTTAAATATACGCTCTGCCTGATGTGCTTTTAAATAGGTTTTCCTTGGCTAACAAACTTTTTACACAAAATATATACCTGGCAGCTTAACAAATAAAACATGTGTATTTACTATTTTGTTCCTATGAATTTAGTGCTAAAGTGACCCAGTGCAGTTTTGAATGGATGGCACTAAAATTTACAGGGCTGAAATATCTTTATTATTCTGTTGGTTAATGTAGCTTGTACCATGGGTCATTTATTTTTACGGAGCTTTCAGCCCTTTGTGTGCATATGAAATGATGCTGAGGCGTTGTTCCTGGATGCTAAGTGAACTGCCCGGAGGACATTTGTCAAAGGTCAAAGACAAACTGTACACATGTGGAGAAAATTAGCAATGCTATAGTCTTAAGGGGGAAAAAATGATGTGTCGTTCATATCAAAAAGAATTTAGCAAATGGGAAAACAGTCAATGCTTTATAGTTTTAAAATGTATTGATGTCTTATTTTTCCCCCACAAGAACCTGTACTTAAAAAAAAAAAAAAGTTACATGCAAAAGAATGAAACTTGACCACTCTCTCACACCATACACAAAAATAAACTCCAAATGGATGAAAGACCTCCGACGTGAGACAGGAATCCGTCAAAATCCTAGAGGAGAACATAGGCAACAACCTCTACGNAGAACATAGGCAACAACCTCTACGACATCGGCCAAAGCAACCTTTTTAATGACACATCTCCAAAGGCAAGAGAAACAAAAGATAAAATGAACATGTGGTACTACATCAAGATAAAAAGCTTCTGCACAGCCAAGGAAACAATCGAAAAACTAAGAGGCAGCCCACGGAATGGGAGAATATATTTGCAAAGGACTCTACAGATAAAAGACTGGTATCCAAGATCTACAAAGAACTTCTCAAACTCAATACGCGAGAAACAAATAAACAAATCATAAAATGGGCAGAAGATATGAACAGACACTTTTCCAATGATGACATACAAATGGCTAACAGACACATGAAAAAATGTTCAAAATCATTAGCCATCAGGGAAATTCAAATCAAAACCACACTGAGATACCACCTTACGCCAGTTAGAATGGCAAAGATAGACAAGGCAAGAAACAACAATTGTTGGAGAGGATGTGGAGAAAGGGGATCCCTCCTACATTGTTGGTGGGAATGCAAGTTGGTACAGCCACTCTGGAAAACAGTGTGGAGGTCCCTTAAAAAGTTAAAAATTGAACTACCCTATGACCCAGCCATTGCACTACTGGGTGTTTACCCCAAAGATACAGACGTAGTAAAGAGAAGGGCCATATGCACCCCAATGTTCATAGCTGCATTGTCCACAATAGCCAAATCATGGAAGGAGCCGAGATGCCCTTCAACAGATGACTGGATTAAGAAGCTGTGGTCCATATATACAATGGAATATTACTCAGCTATCAGAAAGAACGAATTCTCAACATTTGCTGCAACATGGACGGCACTGGAGGAGATAATGCTAAGTGAAATAAGTCAAGCAGAGAAAGACAATTATCATATGATTTCTCTCATCTATGGAACATAAGAACTAGGAAGATCGGTAGGGGAAGAAAGGGATAAAGAAAGGGGGGTAATCAGAAGGGGGAATGAAACATGAGAGACTATGGACTCTGGGAAACAAACTGAGGGCTTCAGGGGGGAGGGGGGTGGGGAAATGGGATAGACTGGTGATGGGTAATAAGGAGGGCACGTATTGCATGGTGCACTGGGTGTTATACGCAACTAATGAATCATCGAACTTTACATCAGAAACCAGGGATGAACTATATGGTGACTAACATAATATAATAAAAAAACATTAAAAAAAACTATACTTTTAAAATTCCTTTCCTTCTGCTTGTTCTGGCTTTTAAGGTAACTTTTCAAAATGAATTAGTCAATTTTCATTTTTTTTCTGTAGTGCCTTAGTGGGAATATGTCTGTGTAATAATTCATCACAACCAATATTTGTCTATCTCCATAGGCCAGTTTTGAATCTGGATTAGATCTTAAGTACAATAAGTAAATGAGCTGCATATTTTCATTACACATTTGTGAACATCTCCCCTCTTGGAGCAATAGCAGGGGTAATCGTATTGCAATTTTGCATGAGTAAATCAGAATGAAGAAAATTCCTTAGTACATACAAAGTCCATTACAAAAAACGGCTTTATTTTTTTAGAGTCCTAAAGTCTCATCTATGAGATAATTTGTTACCATCTGTCCTAGGCTGTGTTAGGAATCAAAACCTTAAAACATGATAGTTAAAAAGCAAAAAAGGAAGCAGTTAAACAGCAGATTGCCATGTACTGTAATTCAGACTGTCAATGATGAATTCTAGCCATTATATAGCAGCATAAGAATATACAGTAAAAACCCACTAACAGCGACTAACTCGGAAGAATGCCAGTCATCACAGAAAGCCTTCTGACAGGAAGCTTTGATGGATGCATTAGCTAACGCCATGGAGGTAATCGTATTGTAAAATACAAATGTATCAGGTCAGCGTGTTGCATACCTTAAACTTACACCATGTTGTCAATTTTATCTCGGTTATAAAAATAAAACTTTTTTTTAAAAAAGAAATAACACTGTACATTTGAGGGAATTGCTTTACTTTGAGACACCCTGAGCTTTCCTAGTATTTTGCCTTCCCAATAAGGTGTTCCTAAAGTGACATCCTTCTTCCCAGACCTGCCGTGCCCACCCCCACCATGGAGCCTTCGCTCATGCTTTTCCCTACTCAGAACATCAGCTTCCACTTAAAGCAACTTTCTTCACTTTTCAGCCTTAAACTCTGGTTTTGCCTTTTCTCTAAATCCTTCTCCATCCATTCCTTCCCTTCTGTTCTCTCTCTGCTCTCAACTCTCCGAGTCGGGCTCCTGATTGTTCTCTAGGTAATTTGTAAATAATAGTTTTGTTTTCCTTACTAGACTGAAAACATCTTGAGTACATGGACCACATATCCTGACAGCACCTAACAATAAAATTGAACACAGTTTAACTTTTTAAGCAAGATCACAGGCACTGGTTGCACTGTTACCTAACTACTAACAACAAAGATAATAGTAACACACAGTTTAACTCTAGAGGAACTGGGATCCTATAGGGATGATAAGTACACAAGTGACCACAGTCCAGGCTAGAATATGTTTTCATAAGAAAAGTCCAGAATGTCTTTATTGGCTTAAGGGAATCAGGGAAGGCTTCATGAAGGGAGTAGCACATACCTAGACTATGAAGTTGCTAAGTGGAATTTCAACAGACAGAGGAGTTCAGAGTGCAGGAAGAAGTCTAGACTGGATAAAACACGGTGTTCATGAAGATAAGTGGTTAGAACTAAGACTGGAAGGATCCATGGATAGTAACCTGAATGTCTGGGCAAGAAAGCCATACTCAGGTCTTGGGTCGTCCCTGAAGGCTTTTCATTTGGCTCATCGGGTATGAGAAGTGACTCATTAAGGAGATGAATCTGTTAGTAAAGAGCGGAAAGACCACCTAGGAGAAGGGAGAGGTCGTGAGAGGCTGAACTGAGTGAAACGGAAAGGAGAGGACAGTTCTATGGAATGGTTTAGGGACAGCCTTCATGACCAGGCAAAGGGCACGGAGGAGTCTGAGGTGACAAAGCGACTCTGGATGTTTGCAGTCTCAGGTCTGAGTCCTGCTGTCCTAGTCTCACTAGCTAGTTAAGTGACCTTAAATAAATAACAAAACTCACTTAAGCCGAAGCTTTCTCACCTTAAGCAAAGCAGTGAAAATGCTGGTATCCACCTCCCAGAGTTTTAGACCGAGGCAGATGGTGGTGGGGCTGGCAGCCCTGGGAGCCAGTGGCGTGAAGCCGAACACTGACTCTAAGGGAGGGGCTTGGAGGTGCACTCTTGCTTGCTAAGAACAAGCAAAAATATATGTTGGCTAATTGCCTAACAGATGGGAAGCCCTCAATCAATAGTAGCTCCCATGATTGTAGTTGAAAGTTTGAGTCTGGGCAACTAGATCCATGGTCCTGGTAGCAAAAATAAAGAAGTCAGCAAGGAAGAATTTGAGGACTGAAATACTAAGCTTGATTTTTCACTTGTTGAATTTAAGTTAATAATGGGACGTTCAGATGGAAATAGCCACAGGCGGCTGAAAAAGTGGGAGTGGAGCAGAGCTACATCAAGGTGAGAGATTTAGACTTGGCAGTCGTCCAGATTGAAATCTAACATCTTCCTCCTGCTTCATAAAATATGCATTAGCAGCGGAGGCAGCAGGTATAGTGAGTACTAATAGCAAATTACTGCAAATTCAGTTAACTCTGGGAATGTCAGCAGGAAACCCTCCTCCAGAATCAATACGAAAACTTTTCCCCAAAACCAAAATTAAATGAGGCCTCTATTTCCTTGTATTTTTATTTTTAAAAATTTCTGTATGATCCATTTCTGTTGCCAGACATCATAAGAAATAAATACATCAGCCTCTCAAAAATACATCAGCCTCTTGAACGGAAATATCAGTGCTGTTATCTGTCGTCATTGTTAATAGAACGACTTTAAAGAAAATGTGATAGGGAGGCCCCTACAACAGAGTCCAATAGACTGTGAGCTGGGAAATTAAGCATTACTTCAGCTCGTTGATTTTTTTTTAAAATGTTGGGAATTATCCAATATAGAGGGTGATTTAAAAAACAACAGTTGAGAAACTAGAACTTTTTTTTTAAGATTTTATTTATTTATTTGACAGAGATAGAGACGGTCAGCGAGAGAGGGAACACAGCAGGGGAGTGGGAGAGGAAGAAGCAGGCTCACAGCAGAGGAGCCTGATGTGGAGCTTGATCCCAGAACGCCGGGATCACGCCCTGAGCCGAAAGCAGACGCTTAACTGCTGTGCCACCCAGGCACCCTGAGAAACTAGAACTTTTAAATCTAGCATTTTAGAGAATGAGCCCTTGCCTTGTTGAGACCATTATTCGACCTGTTTTTCTAGATATTATCCAAAAAATGCATTAAGAAAACTCAATATCAAATAGTTATTGATAATTTACTACACTGTTTTATTCTCAGAATTCTTTAGGAGGTGGCCTGCACCCAGCACATCTGCAGCTCCCACTTGTCCCCCCTGCTATCTGCTCGCATCCCCCCCACCATGATGCTCTCAGGAACAGTGGGAAGCGGTGCTGCAGGCCAAATCTGCCGCGCATTTCTTCGACCCTGTGCCACCTCAGCTCTCTTCTCTCATTTCTTTTGAGCAGCAATGTGATGTAATTGTTTTTTTGTTTGAAGTGGGGTTTTTTTGGTTGTTGTTTTGGTTTTTTTGTTTTTTAGGCACAGATTTTGAAGACAAATACTTGTTTCAGCTTCCAACCTTTCCTAGCTGTACAACTTTGGGCAAAGGGGCCGATGTCCTGAGCCTCAGTTTTCTCAAAGATAAAAATGATTATAATAATGATCACTACTTGTTATTGATCAGTGATCAATGACCACTACTCATGTTCTTGCCCTGAAGACAGAGAGAGAGAGTATATGTGTAAAACGTCTGGCCCATCATAGACCTTTACTCTGGACATCCAATTTCTTCCTGCAGATCCTGTTTTCCTAAAGAATTGAGCATGTTTTAGCAATTTCTGCTCACCACCATAAAGTAATACCCAAGATTACTTGTTTCCTTTCAGTTCAAAGTTTTAATCGTCTGCTCTTCCATCTTTGAACGTCAAATAACTTCTCCTCTAGTCCACCTTTATTATAAAATCCTTTCTTAGTTTCTTTTCACATTTTTACTTATTGCCACTTATTTTTTCCTATCTTAGTGTTCATTTGAACTTATATGTTCTCTTCCCTTCTTTGCATGCATGAACACAGACTAGAACACTACTCTACAGTTTACTGAGGTTTAAATATGTTAAGTATCTGATTCAAGTTTCCTGTAATTTCACCTCAGTTTCTTTCATCATTAGTTTAACTACGGTACACCACTTTCCGCCCCCCCCTTTGTGCAGGACATAACTTGAAACTGGTGGTTCTCCCCCCACCCACGAGGCTATTACCCTACTTAGCAAGGCAGGAAACCAGTATAACCAGTATGGGAAGCATTAAACTTCATTTTCCATTTGTAATCAAAAAAGAAAAATTGTTGCTTCCCACAGACAACGAGGATGGATCGTCTAACTGCCAGAAGGACATAATATCCAACCTGGTTTGTGCAGGAGGTGCTGGGAAATCATTTTTAAAATTCGTATGAGAAACATTCAGCTTAAAGAGCCACTATGTCATTTTGAAACTAAGGAAAAATAAACTGCATGTTGTTAGCCAATTATAAAAATACATTATCTTTATATTTTTTCTTTAAGAAAATTTATTCTATACCAAGAACTTTACTTTGGTAGGAGAGCTAAAAGATTAAAACCACAGCTAAGTTGCTTGTTTGCATCCCAGTTCATAAGCACAAGTCAAATTCTTCTAAGGACCCACTCTAGAGAGGTGGGTCAATGTGAGGAAAATTAGACAATTAGGAGCTGTCCTTAAGCATAGGCCAGCAAACAGTAAAAGGCCAGATAGTATATATTTGCAGCTTTGTAGACCGTATGGTTTCCAACATAACTATTTAATTCTACCATTGAGGCACAAAAGCAGCCATGGACAGTAAGTAACCAAGTAATTGTCACTGTGTTTCAATAAAAGTTTCTTAATATAACTGAAAGTTTAATTTTATGTATTCCTCATGTATCATGAAGTTATTCTTCTTTGACTTATCTCCAACTACTTAAAGAGTAAAAACCCTTTTAGCATGTGAGCCATACAAAATCAGATGGTAGGACATATTTGGCCCATGGGCCATAGTTTGACCACCTGGCTTCTAAAGGGATCATCTTAGTGAAGGAAGAGAATTGGAATCATAACAAAGAAGTTGAGATTTTAATATATCTAGCAGAAAGTGGAAAGTAAGCAGCAATGACATAGAAAATGACTAAACTAATAAGTGAGAAAGGGGGGATTAGCCATGCAAACAAAAAAATTGAAATGAATACTAGATTATACAGAATATAATCAACTATATCATGTCGCTCATTAAAGATGAATTTGCTTCATTTTCTTATCAAATTGAATTAACAAAGTCCACAAATAAATAAAAAACACATTCAGTTCTTCTGATATACAAATATCAAGTTAAAGAATATTATTCTATGATCGAATAGATTTATTCTGAGAATGCAGAAAAATTTCAACATAAGGAAGGCTACCAAAGCAATTCTTCATCTTAACAAAAGAGAAAAATATCCTATGATGAATTTAAAGGGGAATTTGATAAAATTGAGAGGATATTTATAACAAAATAAGCTCTCAGGCAATACATCATAGAATAACACTCTTAAGATGACCAGTACCATATAAACATATATAATGTGAAGACTACTTTATTACTTTACTGTTTATTTTTTAAAATATTTTAACCACCAAACATCGTACTGGGTACTGAACTGTTAAAGATGTTTCCATTAAAATTAGGAACATGGAAGAAATGCCTACCATCATCACTACTATTAAGAATTGTTCTTGTGGTTACCTTCCCAGTGAGGCCTTCCCTAACCAGCCCGTCTAAAATCCACTCCCCCACCAAGCCTTCCTATCCAACTTCCATACTTTCTTTCCTCCTCAGTCATTATTTAATATTTCTCGTGTTTATGTTTGTCTTCCATTAGAACATACCCTTTATTCATCTGTTTCATTCACATTGGTACCCTTAGCATCCACAACAATGCCTGCCATCAATCTCAACAACTAACTGTTGCATTATGAGTTGTGTAATAAGAATGTGAAGCAATCGGCTTAAATACTGGAAGAGACAAAATTGCCTTTTTATTAGTAGATAACAATATTGCATACCTGGAAAGCCCAAAATAGACTAGTAAAGCAGCCACTAAATTTAATAAAATAACTGGACAAGGTTTCTTTTTTTTTTTTTAAAGATTTTATTTATTTATTTATTTATTTGACAGAGATAGAGACAGCCAGTGAGAGGGGGAACACAAGCAGGGGGAGTGGGAGAGGAAGAAGCAGGCTCATAGCAGAGGAGCCTGATGTGGGGCTCGATCCCATGATGCTGGGATCACGCCCTGAGCCGAAGGCAGACGCTTAACCGCTGTGCCACCCAGGCGCCCCTGGACAAGGTTTCTGATGATAAGAGGAATATACAAAAAACAAGATTTTTCTTTGTACCATAACAAGCATTTAGGAATGAACATGGAGGAAATTTATCATTCACAGTGGCAAATAAAAGTGGTAAATAAAAAGGTAATATAAAAAGGTACAAGACCCCCTATCAAAATACAACCATCACTTTTCAAAGAGTTGGAACAAACTATTCTAAAATTTGTATGGAAGCAGAGAAGACCTTGAATAATCAAAGTAATGTTGAAAAACAAAACCAAAGCTAGAGACATCACAATTCCAGACTTCAAGCTGTATTACAAAGCTGTAATCATCAACACAGAGTGGTCCTGGCACAAAAGCAGACACATAGATCAGTGGAACAGAATAGAGAACTCAGAAATGAACCCTCAACTCTATGGACAACTAATCTTCAACAAAGCAGGAAAGACTATCCAATGGAAAAAAGACTGTCTCTTCAACAAATGGTGCTGGGAAAATTGGACTGCCATATGCAGAAGGATGAAACTGGACCATTTCCTTACAGCATACACAAAAATAAATTCAAAATAGATGAAAGACCTAAATGTGAGACAGGAATCCATCAAAATCCTAGAGGAGAACACAGGCAGCAACCTCTTAGACTTCGGCCACAGCAACTTCTTGCTAGACACATCTCCAGAGGCACAGGAAACAAAAGCAAAAATGAACTATTGGGACTTTATCAAGATAAAAAGCTTTTGCACAGCAAAGGAAACAATCAAGAAAATTAAAAGGCAAGCTACTGAATGGGAGATGATATTTGCAAATGGTATATCAGATAAAGGGCTAGCTAGTATCCAAAATTTATAAAGAACTTATCAAACTCCACACCTAAAAAACCAAAAATCCAGTGAAAAAAAATGGGCAGAGGACATGAGCAGACATTTCTCCAAAGAATACATACAAATGGCTTATAGACACATGAAAAAAATGCTCAACATCACTCAGCATCAGGGAAATACAAATCAAAACCACATTGAGATACCACCTTACACCAGTTAGAATGGCAAAAATTGACAAGGCAGGAAACAGCAAATGTTGGAGAGGATGTGGAGAAAGGGGATCCCTCTCTCACACTGTTGGTGGGAATGCAAACTTGTGCAGCCACTCAGGAAAACAGTATGGAGGTCCCTCAAAAAGGTAGAAATAGAGCTACCCTATGACCCAGCAATTGCACTACTAGGTATTTATCCAAAGGATACAAGCATAGTGATTCAAAGGGACACATGCACATCAGTGTTTAGGCAGCAATGTCCACAATAGCCAAAATATGAAAAGAATCCAGATGTCCTTCAACAGATGAATTGATAAAGAAGACATATATATATATATATATATGTGTGTGTGTGTGTATGTGTATATATGCATATATACACACACAATGTGTGTATGTATGTATACATTGTATGTGTGTATATATATAGTACAATATGTGTATTGTGTGTGTGTATACACAATGAAATATTACTCAGCCATCAAAAAGAATGAAATCTTTCCATTTCCAATGATATGGATGGAACTAGAGGGTATTATGGTAAGCAAAATAAGTTAGTCAGAGAAAGACAAACACCATATGATTTCACTCATATGCAAAATTTAAGAAATAAAACAAATGAACATAGGGGAAAGAAAGGAAAAATAAAATAAGATAAAAACAGAGAGGGAGGCAAACCACAAGAGACTCTTAACTATAGGGAACAAACTGAGGGTTGCTGGAGGGAAGGTGAGTGACACTTGATGCTATGAGCACTGGGTGTTATAGGCAACTGATGAATCACTAAATTCTACTCCTGAAACTAATAATACACTATATGTTAACTAAATTAAATTTAAATAAAAAATATATATATTTAAGTACAAGACCTACATAATGAACATTACAAAAGTTATTAAAAGGAATAAAATAACTATGTTATTGTAGTAACATATTTTAGATAGGAATTCTTAATATCTTAGAATATGATGTTTTCTGCATTAGTGCAAATGTAATGCAATTCAAATTGTAATTCCAATGAAATTTGGGGGGAACAAAATAACATAATTATAAAATCCATATGGAAGAATCTATGTCTCATAATAGCCATAAAAATTCCCCCCAAAACCTAATCTATAATGATGGACAACTTTTCTTAAAAGATATTAAAATTTACCATAAAATTACTGCAATTGAAATAGCACGTGGGTAATTCAGAATAAATAGGGCAGTGAATAGAATAAAGGCCCTATAATAGTTCCAAATATAATGAAAACAACATATGACTAAAGTGAGATGAAATTTCCACGGGCAAAAGATGGCTCATTTAATATACAATGCAAGAAAAATTTTTTGTCAACCTGGAAGAAGAGGAAAATTAAAAACCTCACATTATGCAAAAATAAATATAATATGGATTAAATTTAAATGCAAAGGATACCAAACAAAATTATCAGAATAAAATTTAGTGGAATTCTTGTACAATCTTGCACTAAGGGAGATAGATCTTCCTAAGCAAAGTGGAAAATACTGAAACTATAAAGGAAAAGATAGACATTGGCAAAAGACATCCTAACTGAAGTCAAGACATACCAAACTCTAGGGGAAAATATTTTACTCAGATGACAGTCAAAAGTTAGTATCCTTAGGGGCGCCTGGGTGGCTCAGTCATTGAGCATCTGCCTTCGGCTCAGGGCGTAATCCCAGAGTCCTGGGATCAAGCCCCACATCAGGCTCCTCTGCTGGGAGCCTGCTTCTTCCTCTCCCACTCCCCCTGCCTGTGTTCCCTCTCTCACTGGCTGTCTCTCTCTCCGTCAAATAAGTAAATAAAATCTTTTAAAAAAAAGTATCCTTAATATTAAAAAAAGCTTTGAAAATTGATAAGAAAAGCATTATAAATATGTAAAAAGTGAGCAAAGTACATAAACTGACTAATATACAGAAAAGAAAACACAAATGTCCAGTAATATGAAAGGTGATCATAGTCATGATAATGCCAATGAAACCAAAAATGACATTCAGTATTTCACCTTTAAGAATTGCAGTTTTGGGGGCACCTGGGTGGCACAGCGGTTGGGCGTCTGCCTTCGGCTCAGGGCGTGATCCTGGCGTTATGGGATCGAGCCCCACATCAGGCTCTTCCGCTATGAGCCTGCTTCTTCCTCTCCCACTCCCCCTGCTTGTGTTCCCTCTCTCGCTGGCTGTCTCTATCTCTGTCGAATAAATAAATAAAATCTTTAAAAAAAAAAAAAGAATTGCAGTTTTGCAAGCATAATAACAGTATGGACAGGTGACGATATAGAGAAATAGGTACTCTTACAAAATTCTAGTGAGAATATGAATCAATGCAAACTTTTTAGATGGTAATCTCTCATTATGTGTTTTTTTTAATGATTTTTTATTATATTATGTTAGTCACCATACAGTACATCCCCGGTTTCCGATGTAAAGTTTGATGATTCATTAGTTGCGTATAACACCCAGTGCACCATGCAATACGTGCCCTCCTTACTACCCATCACCGGTCTATCCCATTCCCCCACGCCCCTTCCCTCTGAGGCCCTCAGTTTGTTTCTCATAGTCCAAAGTCTCTCATGTTTCATTCCCCCTTCTGTTACCCCCCTTTTCTTTATCCCTTTCCTCCCCTACCGATCTTCCTAGTTCTTATGTTCCATAGATGAGAGA
>NC_048219.1:40246956-40295350 GCF_002007445.2 Ailuropoda melanoleuca
TTTCTAATAATCCTTCCAATTTCATTGGTGTTGGTCATGACCTCTCCTTTTTCATTCATAATTTTAATAATGTGGGTCCTTTCTCTTTTCTTTTGGATAAGTCTTGCCAGTGGTCTTTCAATTTTATTGATTTTCTCAAAGAACCAGCTTCTAGTCCTGTTGATCTGCCCTACTGTAGTTCTTGTTTCTAATTCATTGATTTCTGCTCTAATTTTCGTCNATTTCTGCTCTAATCTTGGTCAACTCCTTCCTTGTCAGTGGGTTAGGCCTGTCCCTCTGTTGCTGTTCCAGTTTCTTGAGGTGAGAATATAGAAACTGCATTTTAGATTTTTCTATTCTTTTGAGTGAGGCTTGGATGGCTATGTATTTCCCCCTTAGGACTGCCTTTTCAGTATCCCATAGGTTTTGGACCGTTGTGTATTCATTCTCGTTGGTCTCCATAAATTGTTTAAATTGATTTTTGATTTCCTGGTTTATCAAGTCATTCCTGAGCAGGATGGTTCTTAGTCTCCAAGTGTTTCAGTTTCTTCCAAATTTTTCCTGNTGTTTGAGTTTCTTCCAGGTTTTTCCTTGTGGTTGAGTTCCAATTTCAGAGCGTTGTGGTCTGAGAATATGCAGGGGATAATTTCAATCTTTTGGTATTGGCTGAGACCTGTTTTGTGTCCCAGAGCATGATCTATTCTTGAGAATGTTCCATGGGCATTTGAATAGAATGAGTATTCTTTGGTTCTGGGGTGTAGTGTTCTATATATATCTATGAGGTCCAACTCATCGAGTATGGCATTCAAAGCCTTTGATTCTTTGCTTAGTTTTTGCCATGGTGTTCTGTCTACTTCTGATAGTGCGGTGTTGAGGTCCCCTACTATTACTGTGTTCTTATCTATATGTCTCTTTATTTTGGTTAAGAGTTGGCTTGTGTATCTTGCTGCTCCCCTGTTGGGGGCATATATATTAATAATTGTCATATCCACTTGTTGAATACTTCCTTTAAGAATAATATAGTGCCCTTCTGTATCTCTCTCTATGGCCTCTAGTTTAAAATCCAGTCTATCTGATATGAGAATTGCTACTCCAGCTTTCTTTTGAGGTCCATTTGCGTGGAAGATGGTACTCCATCCCTTTACTTTCAGTCTGAATGTATCTTTGGGTTCAAAATGAGTCTCCTGTAGACAGCAAATGGATGGGTCGTTTCTTTTTATCCAATCTGCAACCCTGTGGTGTTTTATGGGCGCGTTTAAGCCATTTAGATTGATAGAGATTATTGACAGATATGATTTTAATGATGCCATTTCTCTTTAAAGTCTTTGTATCGGTTGTGACTTGCTGCTCTGTATCACTCTTGGGGCCTTTTTACCTTTATAGAGCCCCCCTTAATATCTCCTGTAGGGCTGGTTTCGTGGTTACGAAATTGGTTAATGACTGGCAATTCTGGAAGGTCTTTATTTCTCCATCAATTCTGAATGACAGCCTTGCTGGATAAAGGATCCTTGGCTGCATGTTTTTCTCTGAAAGAGCTTTAAAAATGCCCCCCCAACCCTTTCTCTCATTCCAGGTCTGTGTAGACAGGTCTGATGTAATTCTGATACCTTTGCCTTGGTACGTGAGAAATTTCTTTGCCCTGGCCGCTTTCAATACTGTATCCTTGGATCTAATATTTGCGAATTGCACTATGATGTGACGTGGCATAGGTTTGTCGTGGTTGAGCTTGGGAGTGGTCCTCTCTGCCTCTTGGACACGAATGTTTGTTTCCCTCACTAGATTAGGGAAGTTTTCAGGTACAATTTGTTCAAACATCTCTTCTAGACCTCTGTTTTTCTCCACCCCCTCGGGGATGCTGATGATTCTGACATTGGATTGTTTCATTGAGTAAGTAATCTCCCATAACCTACATTCGTGGGCGTGGATTTTTTTAAGTCCAACTTCTATTTTCAGTTTTTCTTCTACTAACCCATCCTCCAATTCACTAATACGTCCCTCTGCCTCGGTGACCCTGGCCGTCAGAGCCTCTAGTTTTGACTGCATTTGGCTAATGGAATTTTTAATTTCTGTCAGATTCGCTCTCATTTCCGCCCTTAGGGATTCTATATTCTCAGTAACATTTTCGTTAATACTTTTTTCAAGTCTACTCATCATCTTGACCATTGTTACTCTGAATTCCATTTCTGATAATTTGGTTATATCCATATCCATTATTTCTGTGGCAGAGGCGACAGACTCATTGTCTTTTCTTTGCTGTGGGGGACTTCTCCTTCTCGTCATTCTGATGAGGAGAGGTTGTGGGGTTGTCCAGAGCACAAATTATTGACTGGGACCCAGGCCATGCGCCCTTGTTTTATAGGGATCTTAGGGATGTGGGCTTCTTCTTTAAAGATTTTATTTATTTATGTGGCAGAGAGCCAACCAGGGAGGGAACACAAGCAAGTGAGTGGGAGAGGAAGAAGCAGTCTCCCAGCAGAGGAGCCCGATGAGCGACTCCTTTCCGGAACGCCGGGATCACGCCCTAACCAGAAGACAGGCGCTCAGTGACTGCGCCACCGAGGCACCCCGGGTTGTGGGCTTCTTGATTTTTCAGCCTGCCTTCTGGGGGAGGGGCCTGCCGTGCCGATACTCAGGCAACCCTGTTTGGGTAGAGTCTCAGTGTCCCTGCGAGGGGGGATGGAGTGGGCACGCTGTGAGCCAGTGTTTCCAGGCTTTTGTACTCTGGCGGCTTTCCCTGGCTGTCTGCTGTGCCTCTTCTGAGTCAGAGCAGCAGTGGCCGAATCTCAGCCTCTGTCACAGAACAGAGGGATTGCGGCCCGTTCTCCACTGATGTTCTGGCCACTTTAACTCTGATACTGTTGGTGCTGCTGAACCCTGCAGCATCCCGGGATGTGTGCCCCACACCCGGCGTCCCAGCCCTCACTTCCAGAGCCAGCGCATCTCTGTCCTTTGTGTTTCTAACGCCGCCAGCCGCCAGCCGCCCCGCACGCGCTCCCGGAGCTCCCGGTCTCAGTCTGGATCCAGTGAGCACACTGGAGTTCCATGAGAAGTCTGGTGGCGCGCGCTCCCGGTTCACGGTCTCAGTCTGCTGTCTCGCGGGTGCCGGTCCGCGAGTCCACCCGCTCCCCTGTGCAGGTGGCTACCGCTTCCTGGTGCCGAACGTGGCAGCTCCCTCCCCCTTCCGTTTATCTTCCGATATCTGTTTGCGGTTTCAGGGTTCCCCGCTTTGTACCTCAATACTCAGCGCTGGAGATGTTCATTTGTAGAGATCCAGATGTATCTTCCTGCGTCTCAGGCTGATTCCGTGGATGTTCAGGCTGGTCTGGTACCTATCCAGCTCGACTCAGGGGACCGGCTGAAAAAGGGGTCCCCTACTCCTCCGCCATCTTAACTCCTCCCCTCCATTATGTGTTTTTAAATTTAAAATACACATACCAGGATGTTACTGAAATATTGCCAAGAAATACTACATACAACCACAACAAGATGGAAGGTAGTATGTATAGTCCCTTTTTGTGTAAAATAGTATGATGGACTCAGTAGGTATTGTATTAGAATAGGTCAACTACTACAAAAAATAAAGTCAAACATAAAACAACTCAAAGGTTATTGCTTGCTAAGTTGTGGGAGAGTATGAAAGATTTTAGGGGCTAGTCTTGGAATTGGCCCATATCACTACTACTCATATTCCATTGGCAAGAATTAGTCACATGACCACATTACCTGCAAGACACAGAAATGTCATCTAGCTGTGTGCCCAAGAGGAAGAGGAGAAATTTTGGTGGAGAGCTAAAAATCTCTGCTACAGATAATAATTAGGGAGATAGACAGGTACATAGATGATAGTTAGATAGACACAAAGATATGGAGGATGCTATCTAGCTGTATTTGTAGCTATACTACATAAATTCAGTGTAAACGATTTTTATTCCTGGCAGAAATTATAAGAAACCCTCAATAAGGGTTATACTATAACTTATAACCAAATGGAAGAGAATGAAGCTTTTGTTTTATTTTATATTTCTCTGGACTGTTTGCATTTCCTAACTTGATACGTATATTTCTCCCCCTCCCCAAAAAACTGGCTAGCTGATTTATTCATGTGAAGAGAGTGGGTCCCGTTTTTCCTCTTTGTTTCTCTATGTACTTAAAATATATAGATATATTTTGAATAACTAAGAAGTGTATATCAAATAAATAATAACTAATACAAATACACGAAAAAAAAAAAAGAAACATACCTTTTTCCCCAGCAACTTGATAAGCTATCCCATTGAAATAAAAGTATCAATGTAAGGATACATAAACAAGGCTGTCTAGTTCATCTTTATTTGTAATGGCAAATACTGCAAACACCTTGAATACCTGTTGATGAAATCTCAGAAAGTACATATTGTAGAATAGTAGCTCTCAAACTTTTTGGTCTCAGTACTCTTTACACTATTAAAAGTTATTAAGAACTTCAAAGGGTTTTGGTTTATGTGGGTTGAATGCATCCATATTTATCATAATGGAATTTAAAACAGAAATTTAAAAATATTTATTACCTCATTTAAAAATAATAAAACTACCATATGTTAACACAATAACATTTTATGAAAAATGTCTATTTTCACAAAACAAAACACATAGTGAAAAGAATGGCATTGTTTTATATATTTGCAAGTTTCTAAAGACTGCCTTTATAAAATACAGCTCAATTCTCATATCTGCTTCTGCACTCAATCTGTTACTGTGTGTTGTGTTGATTGATACATATGAAGAAAGTCCGGCCTCACAGAAAATCTGGCTTCATAGAAAATCCAGATATTTAGCTGGAAAAGGGAAGATTATTTTAATTGATTATTTTAACTTCATTAATTTAAGATTATTTCAATTTTATTTAATAAAATTATCTTTTCACATAATTTTGATATCTTTTTAAATATTATACCAAAACTCAACAAGTGGCTGTTTATCGAAGGTTAGTTGTAATGTAGAATCTGAAACCATACCAATGAATTTTCATACTGTTAAATTCAAATCTTTATTTTTCACTTTGAATGGATCTTTTACCTATTCGTGATTTTGTAAAATCATGCATCGATCATTTGGAAACTATTGGTTCACCAAGTTATGCTGATCTCCCAAATGTTGACACGTTTCATTACACAATGAATATCAAAAAATAAAATTCATTGATATCACCACTGATGCTCATGGTGATGGACAAAAGTTTTCCAAAATTGCTTGTAAGCTTGAATTTTATCGTCAGCAACAAATATTGTTAATTGTTTTTCTTGAAGTGACAGGCTCACTTTGTTCATTTTCATATCTTTTTTCATTTAATTTCAAATATCCAAGTCTGAATAACTACAGTTTTTCAGACTGTCTTTAAAAAAGTGGGGGGGGGGGCTTAGTGCTTCCTGGAAAAAGCAGTTAGTTTTAAGCTCACAACTCAATCACGAAAGTGCTTTACTGTGTGACAACCATTACACTCCAGTATGTTCCAAAAGTGCTTCCTACAGTCTTCCCATTTCACCACCCACCATAGTGAAAAGGCATGTATTCAAGGACTGAGACTTAACATAATTAATTTTTACTGCCTCATCGATGGACATTCTTTCAGTGACACCAAATAAAACAAACAAAAAACCAAAAAAACAACAAACAAGAAAACCCAGGGAGTTCTGGTGGTGAAGAATACATTGACTACCACTACAGTTTGATGTGACTGCCTTGATTCATGCTAAGCAGACTAAATTTGAATCCAGTAACACCCCCCCTTCGCTGTGTGTGACTTAGAACATATTTACCTAATTCCACTGAGCCTTAGTTTCTTTTTCTGCAGAACAGTGATAAAGTACTACCCACTCTCATAGGTTTCCTGTAACAAATACATGAAGTAAAATGTCTAAATGCCATGCGCAATGTCTTGACACAGCTTATGTGCCCAGTATGTAGTAGATGGATTTCAAACACAGACTGCGGTATTAATAAGAGCAGCACCTCAGATGAACAGAGAACCTATTGTTACAACACACTGGAAAGTTGACTGTCAGAGTTAGAAATGAAAACATAGTTTTATGATTTCCTTACTTTGTCTTTCTATCTGTGAAGACATCCAATTATGTCACAAGTCTCAGCTATTTGGGTCTCAGTTTAACTTCTAGAATGAGAATAAAATGTCCTCTTATCTCCGGGAAAGCAAAACCCAAAGCAGCCCAGACTATAGGAAAGAGCTTATTATTCAAACGTTTTCTGGGTTTTAGCTGTTGGGAGACCTGACATACATATGCCTCCAGCTATCCTCAAGCAGAAGGGCTGCATATTTGGAAACATTTATCAAGCGCTTAAAGATATTTTGAGAATAGCACTTTGTTTTGATTCTTATACTTGACCATGAATCAGTGTTTAAATTCTCAGTAATAATACACAGCAACCCCAAAGTTCAGAGTGGATAGTTATTTCTGGATGATGAGGTAACAGTTGATTTTTATTTTCTTTTTATGCTTTCTTTTTTTTACATTTTCTTACCATCAGCATAATCTGTTTACTGTTTTAAAGTTATTTTAAATTTTTTTTAAAAGGAGAAAATCACAGTGAGCTTGGTTTATGGCATTTTTACTGCAATTTTGCACTGCATTTAAAATTTCAAAGGATTCGTTAAAATTTTAAAAGAACAGAGCATTGGCCTTGGCAGAGGGAGAAAATCGACTTCATTGTGGTTTTCACCACTCACCCACAACTTTTAGGAAAGAAAGACTGCCTCGCCAAAAGCCATTATTTTAATAACACAATACAAGCGTTGTACTGAGCAGTAAAAACCTGTTAACATGTGCTAGGGCTCCACCGTCGCTGGGTATGGGCTCTGGTCTTAACAAAGAGCGAGCACATCAGTCATGGAACAGCAGGCAGTCAGCAGACACTTCCTAAGTCTTGTCTTGACATCGCCCAATGCTTTTTGGAGCCCCAAAGCCCTTCAGTGGGCAGCTGTCCATCCTGAAGACTTTCCTCCCCTGAGGAATCGCCTTCGGGAGGTTCTGCGCTGCGCTTTCCTCAGAAACAGGCTCATTTGGGAGCTGGAGGTCGTTTCCTCACTCAGCTGTGCAGAAGAGAAAAAAATCATCACTTCCTCAGACACAAAGAAGGAAGGTAGCCGCCAAGTTCTACGCTTGGGGAAACGCATTGGATTTTTTTTTTTTTTAAGGAAATTGAATCCTGCACATAATTTTCTTTAAATGTTGGTCTGGTTTCAGAAAGATTAGGCATTCTGGGGAGAATTCAGTCACCTCCACCCTCCTCATTTTGCGGAGGAGGAAACAGGAGAGCCGAGAGGAGGAATGACACAACCAGTGGCTCGGGGCCAGCGAGTAGCCAAGTCAGGGCTCGCCTTGCGTTGCACGGGCTACCTCTGCTCGTTGACCAGCGGCCTCCAAGGTATTAGTTACAGGCTCTAAATAAAAAACACACAAGCAACATGCAACCCTGGGTATGCCCTGCAAAGCCGATCAGTAAGGAAGGAAGTGGAGATCTAAACCTCCAGGTCTGAAAACAAAAAGTCGTTTCCGTTGTGATCGAAGTGTTGTTCCTCAAGTCCTCCCTCAATTTAACGTCGTTCAAACTTATTTTTCAGTACCTTGGCATACTGCCAAGCACCAAGAAGACCTACATGAGTGAATGCTGATTAGTAAACCGCTAATGGGTCGAATAAATAATATATGAGAAAATACTCTGAAAAATACTGGGAAAGATTAAATACACTGTATTATGGTTTTGGTGGGGTTAAAAATGGTGCACAGACATCCATTCCACTGCCCTACGTGTTTCATAGATATTCCAAATGTATTCTTTCTAGGCATTTTGGCTTGCTGATGCAGAGACGAGTAAAAAACAATAAGTCTGGTAAATTATGCTCACTTTCTTGAGATTAAAAACCCTTATTGTATCTTTTAACACCTAGTAACTATGAACCTCTCATTGTGGGAGTGGTAAGTTCATAATTTTTCAAGAAATTAGCCCACCAAAATATGAAAACTGTGGGTCATTTTCTAAAATATTTTTGTTTACCAAAGTCACTTAAAACCACATTGAAAACTTTGCAATTATATATGGGGTTGTAACATTTGTTATGTAATCATGTTTTCCTTTTTCAACTTTTTATTGTAAAACTATAACAGTCTATGGTTAAAACAGAGTCTTAAATAAATTCTACCTCACACTTTAGCAGGAAATTCCCGTCAAACTTCTTGAATTAAAAAATGAAGAAATAAACAGTGAAGTCAGTCCCCTTGGTATTTCTGAAACACACTAGGCTCTTTCCTACCTTCAACATCCTGATCAAACAATTCTTACTGAAATTCCCATCAGAATTCCACTTCACCCCACTCCTCATAACTCCCCAAATCCCACACATCCTTTAGGGCCTCTATCAAACACCACTGCCTCTATGATGCTATCGTTTATGACACCGGTTCACCATCTTCTTTTTCCCGCCGAAAACACAGTATAGAACAAAGAAAGACCTCAGCTCCTGAAGCCAGATTGACCTGGTTTGCTCCCTCGCCACACTACCTACTAGCTGGGTGAACAATTTCATCCCCAGTGAAATGGTAAATGGGGGTAATATTACTTACTTCACAGGATGCTGACCAGCAGACTGAATGAGATGTTGCACGTGAAACCACCTGGCACTTAATAAGTGCTCAATAACAGTTTCCTTCCTTCCATCCTTATTTAGCACCACCTGAATTCCAACTTATTATATTCAACAATTATCTACGTGTGAAATTATCCCTGCCACTTCAACATGTCCCTTAAAATCACAGGCTTTTCTCTAGTCCCCATAGCACCTTCCATAGCTGGTGAGCTCATAGAAGTAGTTATGCAATCAAATGACTTCAAGCTGGAGACTAAAGCAAACGAGGTCCTTATTTGTCTGACAGGTAGCAAGCTCACTTCTTTCCCAAGCCAAATTCAATTTATTTTGATAATTAACCCTTAAACTGATACAGAAGTGGCTTGGAAGTCCAGAGAAACAGGCGCTAAAACGAGCCTGGAGAAAAAATAATAAATGAAGGACTCACGTGAGTTAATGTTACCTTGCTGACTTTGAGGGATCCCTTCCGGGTGCCTTCTCCACCTGGAGCTAGCACAGATGTAGACGTCTGCTTTTATGAGCTCTAGCCCACAGAGCTTCATAGACTCCTCACTCCTCACGCCTCACTCCTCACTTCTGAGGTGGCAAGTGGGACAGGGAATAGAATTAAAGTGAAAAGGGAGTCCTTCATTTTGCTGAGGATTGAATAAGAATCTGATGTGGTGAATATTGTCAAATTAACACTAACTTCCCTGACATTTTATTGGTCAGAACCTCGTTGTAATAATATTTGCGAAGCACAAAGGTTACATTGTAAAGTTTTGATAATGCGCTTTTATGATTATTGCTAGTTATTCAGTCACTTCTGAACATTGTCACTTACCATTAACTGCATCTGTGAGACAATAAACAGAATGCTCTCTTGGAAGACATCTAGAAACACACGGGCTTTGGGAGTAGCCAAGTATGATTTTCAATGTCAGTCTTGTCACTTGCTGAGTGACATGGAGCAAATTTTAAACCCTTTAAACTTTGATAACCATATCTCTAAAATGGAAAACCTATCTCATAAGAGTGTTTGAGTGTTGAAAGCAACACTTACCTCAAAGCCATGAGAAAGCTAACTTAAGAATTCACATTCCCGTGTTTGGGTTTGAATCTCCACTTGGAGAAGATCTAGAATCTTAATCAAGATATTTAACCTCCCCAAGAATCCTTCTCTATAAAATTGTGATAGTGACTGCTTCTTAAAGCTAATGAGATGGGGCGCCTGGGTAGCGCAGTCGTTAGGCGGCTGCCTTCGGCTCAGGGCGTGATCCCAGTGTTCTGGAATCGAGTCCCACATCGGGCTCCTCTGCTAGGAGCCTGCTTCTTCCTCTCCCACTCCCCCTGCTTGTATTCCCTCTCTCGCTGGCTGTCTATCTCTGTCAATAAAAAAAAAGAAAAAAAAAAAGCTAATGAGATAAACATTTATCTTCTTCCCGCACCAGTGGGATGGACTAGAAAAGATAACTTACCTTTAGAATATAGAAGAATGTCTCTGACTAGAATCCTCCTTGTTATCCTTCACCCTATGACTTAGGCATGCATTTATCAATATACATTTTCATAATAGAAAGCTGAATACATCACCCTCAAAGATCTAAATAGTGAAATTTCTCTTCTGGTAAACTCCCTAACTAAAAGTACTAGTTCTTGCAAAGCTCTTACCTAAATTGGGAATGCTTGAGTTTGAGATCTTTGAGTTATTGACTTACTTTTTAGCAAATTGAAAAATAATTTTTTAAATTGATTCCTCTTCTGTGATCTCTGGTTGAAAAAAAAATCCCTCCAATTTGTGGTCAAGATCATATCACCCATTCTTCTTGTGACATTGCCATTTTTCTGTAGGGAAGCCAGAAAATGGAACAAAACAACCTATGCTCTGACTGAAAGCATTTCTGACTCTGAAAAGCAAAAATATTATTTCAAAGAATTGTTACTTTTTCAATCTGTCTGGCTGCAGTATGGGGAACTGATTAAGGGGAGCAAGATTTGAGGCAGGAGAAACAAAAAAAAAGGCTTTTGCAATAATTTAGATGAGATATGATGTGCTCTAAACTAAGGTTATTGCAGAAAGGATGGGGCAGGTGGCAATATACAGGAATAAGGAGGCCAAAAATGGTACCTAGGTCTCTGCTTGCACAACTGGGATGTTGGAGGAGAATCATTTCCTAAGAAAGGGACCTAAGGGGCAGGAATGGTTTTGAATGCAGACAGAGCTACCTCATCTTTTCATAGGTCAAAATTGCAGGTGAATCTGTCATTCATCAACTCCAGAGGGACATCTGCATGACCAAGTCCTGCACACCCACAATATCAGCAATTATTTACCCATTATACCAACTTCTTCCTTTCTTTGCAGACTCATAATGCCCATCTTGATAATGCCAGGTTTAACATTGCACTCCAATAAAGCTGTGCTCAGTGGTTCTGAGCTGGCACAAGCCGGGAGAGAAGTGTTCAGCCAAGGGATGATCCCTGCCCTGGAGGTCAGACACACTCTGATATTTCTGAACACTGCTACCACCCTCGCTAGATCCCCCTGAGCTCAAAATTTTCTCCTCTTCTTCCAGCTGTGAAGGCCTCATCAGCTTAACTGGGGACGCTAACGCAAGGCCAGTGGGACCTGAGCTTAGCCTGTGACCAAATGGAGAAAGCTAATCAACTAGGTCAGTTAAAGCTAATGCCAATGATGAAAGCCCTAGCTGAGCAGCTTCAACTTCCAAAGCTTTATGTTTGCCATTTGTGGATCAAAAGAGTTGAATTGAATTACCTGAAGGCTCCCTTGAACTCGAAATGCTAAGTCTTGTTCTAACTGTCTGATTCCTTTACTCCTAACTCAAAACCTTTCCATGGCTCAGCATTACCTTGAGAATAAAATCCAAACAGCCTGGCATTCAAGTCTCTTCACTCAGGTTCTATCACTGCTTCCACGAAACTCAAGGTCCAACCAGAGAAGATAATCAAAGTGAAAATGAATCCTTCCATCTTTTGACCAACAAAAGTTTGTTGCTTGTATCTCTAACTACAGCACTTAATCTTTTTTATGTGGAGAAGGACTTTTCCTTCTCATCTCATCTGAAACTCAGTTTACTATCTGTGTGGCTTTGATCATGTAATTGTCTTCTCTGAGTTTAGTTTCCTCATCTGTGAGGCGATAATCTGCATTTTGTGTTGTGCATACGGAATAAGTTAACATAAGAAAAGCAGGTGGCATCATATAAAATGTTTAATAAACACTCAATAAATTAACAATGTGTTATGCAGGAGATTAGAAACACAATTTTTGGTTGCAACTAGCTACTATGGAAGGCTGTTATATATAACTCTTGATCTCAAAAGTATCCATAAGTTTGCACTGCCCTGGTCTTTTTCTTTCCTTCCTGTATTCTTTCCCTTCCTTCTTTGTTCCTTTCCTCTTTCCACAAATAAGTTAGAGTACTATTTTTGAAAGTGTTTTCTTTAGGACATGAGTCTTTGAAGATAGTCTTTGGAAAAAAGTATCCTATGGTAATGGTCCTTTTTTTGGAGATTAATAATGCATGTTATGTATAAGGGCTGAGAGAAGCCTTATAATTTGGAAAATTTTTTGATATGTTTAATTCAAAGTTTCCCAAACTTATTTGACCCCAGAAAATCTTTCACCATGAAATTGACTAGTATCTGGGATAGTCATGAATTTCTAAAGGAGATGTATTTCCAGTTCTCTTCTTTTCAGGCACATTTTGGGATTCTATTTTCCTATTCTTTAATGTTGGATGTGGCCATGTGACATATTTTGCCAAATAAAAGGTGAGTGGAAGTAACATATGTCACTTGTACCTGGCATTTAAGGAGTAATGCATGATTCCCCAGTTCTCCCTCTCTCTCACCTTGATGACCAACAGCATTCTTGATAGATTCTGGTCTCTGAGTCAGAACAATATAGAGCAGGACCACCTGCTCACCTGTAATGAACATGTAATGTAAATGAGAAAGAAATTTTATCGTTTAAAACCACTGAGATTTGGGGCTCCTGCGTGGTTCAGTCAGTTACACGTCTGCCTTTGGCTCCAGTCGTGATCCTGGGGTCGAGCCCCCTATTGGGCTCCCTGCTTATCCCTCTCCTTCTCCTGCTCCCCCTGCTTGTGCTTGCTCTCTCCCTTTCTCTCCCTCTCTCTCTGTGTCAAATAAATAAATTTTTTTTAAAAAAATCAAAAATAAAACCACTGAGATTTGATGATTATTGGTTGTGGCAACATAATCTGACTTATCCTGACTAGTATAATTATCTTAACGTTATGTACATCTTACAGATTTAGAGAATGTTTATATGACCCAAGTTTTTAGATCAAAGCAAAGTGAGATGAGTTATTTGGCCTTAACTGGAATTAATTGACATGTGCTCAATATGATTGATAATATGAAGATCCACAATTAACAGGAACCAAAATTCAAAATTAATAACCAAACAATGGATTGAGTAAATATGTATTTCATCTATAAATTCCTTATCAAGGAACTATGGCCACAAAAACACCTAACACATGGTGTTAGAGCAGTTTGGCATGAGTTATTAGTACTGTCTGTGGCATTGAAAATTGGGAAATCAAATCTCCATTCTGCCATTTAATATCTAGGTGTCCTTAGGAAATATTTAATGTCTCTGAATCTCAGTTTCCTCATTTTATACAGAGAAAATAATACTGACTTCATTAGAGTGGTTGTCAGGATTAAATTATGCCGAGTACTCTCAGAGTCTCTAGCAATGGTAATAATAATAAGGATTATAAGGATTATGGTAATAAGGACTATAATTCTACCAAATATTACACTGTGCCATAGTGGCCTTGGTGTTAGAAAGCTAGAGTTTTAATACTGGTCCTGCAGTTTCCAGCTAAGAGAGCTTGAGAAAGTAGTTTAAACTATAATTTGATTTTCTAATTTGTAATATGGAAAAATATCACAGGATCAAATGAAGCAGTGTTAATTATCACCCAGATAAATTATAAAGTATACCACATATAGTTATTTTATGATAATGATGAGTATAAGATCACTCTATAGATTTGTTATTAAACAATTTATTTTTATTTGTACTTATTGCTTCTAGAGGGTGTTTTCAGCATTCACCCAGCTATTCCTGGGCATCATTCACAACTCCTCATTCTCCCTCTCTCCCCTGACTAAAACCTCCTTAATGCACACACATCCATTAAATCACCAAGTCTCATAGTTTCTACCTCTGATTTTCTCTCTGATGCACCACTTCTCTCTATCCTCTCTGCCATGATCTCAACTCTTATTTAGAGACTGCAACAGTCTTTCAACTGGTCTGGATCTTTCGTCAAGCCATTGTCCACACTGCTGCTGGAATGATCTTTCTAAACATGTGCTTATATTGTTACCCACTTGGAAAACTCTTCCATGGCTTTCCATTTTCCTCATGAAAAAGTCCAAATTTCCTTACCGTGGCCTATAAGACCTTTCATGATGGGCCTGTGTCTACTTGTACAGGCCCTCAAACTCTGAATGGTCTAGTTCTACTGAAAACCTCACCATTTGTGGGAAGTTCATGTTCTCCCTCTCTCTAGGCCTTTGCACCTGCTGTTTTCTTCACCTGAAATCCCTTTTTGCCCCTCTTTAAAAACTAGTTAATTTCTACTCCACAATATCTGTAGAATGGATGTTGAAATACCACTTATTTAGAAGACTTCTGCATAACTTGCTTACTACTCACTTTAGTAATTTTTTAAGTGCTCTATCAGTAAGAATTTAAATGAGCCGTTAAAAATGTTTTTAATAATCTTAGAAAATGGTAATTGATATTTGAAGTTTCATTTTGTATGGACAAAGAAGCTACTTTCTTTTTATGTTTTTGTCATTATGTTCGGTTTTTAGAAATTTGAAAGCTTAGTAAATAAATTGTAAACACTCAATAAGTAATTGAAGTACATAATAATTCAAAAAATTCAATAAAATTATCAGTGAATTATGATGTAAGATCCCTAACATATCCTGAGATACTTTTTCCTTCCTGGTATAATAGCACTGTATCTTTTAATAGTTGACTTATTCAAAGGAATACAGACACGGTGAGAGTACATTTTTCATGAGTTGTTCTGGATGCTACACAAATGTATCATCAATTTAGAAAAAGCAGTGCTTATTTTGATAAGATTTACAACCACGTTTTATATGTTCCAAGTAAATGGACATGTTCTGCTTTCTATTTAACCCGGGAATTAGTTTCATGTAAACTGTTAGCCTTTTAGTTTTATCACCCACTGAGTATGCCAACCCAAGCAAATGAAGGCTAACAGCCTAGTAAATGTTCTATGGATTTGAGGGTAGACTTGAACATTGCAGTAAATTCTGAACAAACCAGACACAAAGCCCAAATGGAACAAATGAGATCATTAGCGCAGTCTGTATCTCCTGGAGGAGGAGTGGGGCCATGCAAGGACCTAGCCAGCTGCAAAAGGCAAAGAGGTTCTCGGACCAAGAAGTGGGAATGTGGTCTGGGATAATCAGAATGAGAACTACCATTTTTGAGTACCTATTTTGTGCCAGGCATAGGGTTAAGTGTTTTATATTGAAGAAAAACTGCACCAGTCAGTGGGAACACAATCTCCAAAATGGCAGCAATATTCACCTAAAGAAAGTCATCATAATTTTGTTTTCAGTTTTTGTCTTGAGGTGGAAAATTGACTTTATATTGTTATAGAGCAAAGAAAACTATGACCTATGTTTAGCTGATTTTCAAGGCTGATTTTATGTTCTGTTTGATTGTATGTTCTGTGTTTTCCAGTTAAAATGTTTTATCCTCTGTGATGTTAAGATATCTTGGTAGGATATTAAAGAAATCATAGTTAAAATATTAGATCATATTTCAATCTGGGATATGCATGAAGACAACATTTCTCCCATTAATTCGATCATTCACTCATTCAACAGATATTTGTTGCAATAACCCCTCCATGGAGGTAGTGTTCTAGGTGCTGGAGATACAGTGGTGAACAAAACGCATAGTCCCTACCCTCAGAGAGCTTAGAGTCTAGGGGCGGAAGCAGGTATTAAGCAAATAATCACACCAATATTTAGCACAGCATGTGTGAATCTCAATTCAGAAACTCAGGTGTCCAAGAAATGTATATTCTATAATTCAGTTTCTAGCCCTAAGTCTTCATTCCACCCTGCTGGCAGAAACAAACAACATACACACGTTAATAACAGTCTCTCTCAGATTTGGCTTCCTTCCCTTTCCCAGGACATAATTCTAGCAACTTACTCTCCGCAAGGCCTTTCTGACATCAAATTGTTGCTTCTTGCTAGTCATTAATTGTCCTCAGCTGCCGGGCTTCTTTGGTTCCGGTGGTCTTTGTTGCTCCTACACATCATTCATTGCATGGAGAATGGTTTTTCTGAGGCTGACTGTGCTCCCTCCTAGGCCTTTCTGCTTCCTGAACAATGTTATTTAGAAGCAGGACATAGGTCCCCTCTGCTCTAGGGATTCATTAGGCCTCTCTCTTTTCCTCATTCCCCACCCCTTCCAGCCCCACAGAAACTTCACATTTCCCTTCATGTTTAAGATACTTGGAGTAAATGTAGACTGGCTGGGTGGCAGTCCTGCAGAAGGGAGCTCAGAAAGGGTTCTCTTGAGAAGATGAGATATGAACTGAGATCTGAAGGGGGGAGTGAAGTGTTAACATGTTGAAAGGGAGTGAGGGATGGGAAGGAGAGTGTTCCTAACCAAAGGCATACCTATGGCAAGGTCTGATGGCAGGAAAAAAACTGAAAAACTAAGTTACAAGGATTATCATTCAGGGACAAAACCTTAGTTGTAGAAGAATATACACTCTTGCGCTTTGTTTATGAGACCTCATCGAATGATATAGACATTAACCATTTACCGCACAATAGTGGAAAATGTTTGAGAACTGCTCAAAGCCTTGGGACTTTCTGTGGTGTTACCCTTTAAGAGGTAGATGAAAGCTACTACATCAGTTTGCACATTCTAATCACTTTCCAGTATCACAAGAGAGATTTTTACTTATATAATAGTCCTAGAATATGCAGCTGGTAAAACCAGAGGCTACAATCCAGTATTACTGCTAAAAGACATTTTTCATCCACCAATGGTGTACATGTATGAAAATGGTGTACTGTATACTTTAACATGCCCCATACCTTGTATTGGAGAGTACAATAATGTAAATCCTAAAACACCACTATTTTAGCACAATAAAAGAAAAGTCCAAAGAGCTCTTCTATAGACTACTCCAGATAATTTGACTTCTTTGACACTTGTAGCTTAACATAATTTTTTTTTAAGAAATTCAAGGTCATTATCATTGACCAGTTACCAGATGTTTGTTGTTTGGTAAGTTACATCACCTATTTAAGCCTTAATTGTATTACCTGGAAAATAGAGATTATAATAATATTATAACTTCTTTCCCTATCTGTCTCATAGGATTGCTGTAATGATACAATGAGATAATGGATGTGAAAGTGTTCTACAAACTGTAAAGAACTTTAACATGTACATTATTACTAGTGTGTTGTTGATAACTAAATCTATTCACAGTACAATTCAACATTTTCTTTTAGGGAGATTTTATTGAGACAAAATTGCAAATTCTAAGTGTTTCACTTCTCATCTGTGATTGTATGTAACTACATAGAAGTGAACCAAATGAACACACTATGATACACAATTATATCATGAATACAATCTTCCTTCCCTACAATAGTTGCAAGAGCAGCTAACAACTTACTCACAGACAACAATAATGTAAGTTCTACATGAGAGATGCCTGGTAGAGAATGACCAAACAAAGTAATGAATAGCCAACACACAATAGGAGTCTACAGTGAGGCCAGTCACCACTCCCTCTTTAGGCCCCTAATTAGTCCATTAGGAGTGTGTGTGTGTGCGTGCGCGCACGTGCGCATGTGTGTGTTTGAAGGATAAAATGAGATGGCTAACTGCTAAGCAGAACTCTCATTCAATTCTTAAAATTCTATCATTGGGAAAATGCATATTAAACATATTAAAACAACAATAAGATACTACAACACATCTATTAGAACAGCCAAAATTTGGAATACTGACAATACCAAAGCAGGTAAGGATATGGAAAAATAGGAACTCTCATACACTGATGGAGGGAGTGAAAAATGGGGTACAGCCACTTTGGAAGATAATTTGGGGTTTTTATTTTTTTGCAAAACAACATACTGTGCAATCCAATAATCATGCTTCTCAGTATTAACCAAAGGAGTTGAAAACTTATGTCCACACAAAATCCTGCACACAGATGTTTTTAGCAACTTTATTCAAAATTGCCAAAATTTGGAAGCAACCAAGATGTCCTTCAGTAGGTGAATGATAAACTGTGGTACATCCAGACTATGGAATATCATTCAGCACTAAAAACGAATGAGATCTAAAGCCATGAACAGATGTGGAAGAACCTTAAATTCATATTACTAAGTGAAATGACCCAATCTGAAAAGGCTATATATGCTATAATTCCAATTATATGACATTCTGGAAAAGATAAGACCATTGAGACAGTAAAAGATCTGTGATTGCTGGATTGGGGAGTGAAGGAAAGAATAGATAGAGCACAGAGAATTTTGGGGACAGCGAAAATTCTCTATATAATACTCTAATTTGAATATATGTTATTATACACTTATCAAAACCCATAGAATATACAACACTAAGGTTGAACCATTACGTAAACTACGGACTTCGGGTAGTTAGGATGTGTCAATGCAGGCTCATTGATTGTAACAAATGTACCGCTTTGGTGAGTGTTGTGGGGGATGGGATAAGCTATGCATTGGTGGGGGCAAGGAGTATATGAGAAATCTCTTGTACCTTCCTTTTGATTTTATTATAAGCCTAACCCCACCCCAATCCTAAACTTTTAGAACTATTTTATCAGATAGAGTTTACTAGTGAGAATCCAAAGCCAGCCCAGAAAGCCAGCAAAGTAATTCCTTTTGTAACTCCAAGGTGAAAGATCTTAAAATAAAAATTGATGCTAATCTAAAAGCATGGGAGAATCTATAAGATCAGGAGTGAGAGGGTAAAATGGAAGAGGGTCAGTGCATCAGGATCAGTTGCCCAGGGTCTAAGAATAATAAAATCGTTTTATTTTTCATTTAGGCTTGATGAGCAGTGACGGTAGAATATGTGAAAAATTTTGAAAGGTCAAAAATACATAATACAAAGAAACATTTTTTCAATTAAATCAAGTTTTTATTTTGTTACACAGAGTGTTACGGAAAGTCCAACCTTTCAGAAAGACAAAGAGATGAACCACAATGATTTATATCAGCAGAAAATATATAATTCTTATTTTCTGACCTAAGCTCTCAGTCCACCTAAGAATCACCTTGTTTTTGTTTAAAGGATGGCTCCAAAGAAATGGAGATTGTGAAGAAGTGGACACTTTATTATAAAAGGCAGTTTCTACTCTTACACAGATTCCATTCTTAAGTTTTACACATACTTTTTTCCAGTGAGTTAAGTGAGTTTCAAATGCCTTAACTCTCCTCTCCACTTAGAATGCTTTACAAAACAGGCCATACTGTCCTATGGCCTCAGTTAACAAAACACATCTGTTTGGGGGAGTTGCTGCCTTCCGCTCCTCCTATATTCACAAGCTAGCTCTAGAACCCTTCATAAGATAACATCCTGATGTCAACTTAGATCAAGGACTTTCTATTTTCTTTCTGGGCCCACTTAAGTCTGGGCTTAAAACCCATAGCAGATTTTGGGCATGCAGAGGAGGGTGCCCTGATATGTCCCAGACTAACTCTTCTCATTGAATTGGGAGTGTGATGCCTGGTGGCTAAACAATGCAATTTTGACACTTCTTGTCATGTCTTTTGCTTGTCAAATAGTCTAACAAAGTTTCATAGCTTCATCTCTCAAATCTAAGAGGATAAAATTCTGATTTAAAGTTGGGTGTGAGAATCCAATATTCTCATAACACTAACACATGCATAATTCATAAACTCCAGAAAATAGATCTTGGAAAGCAGAAGATTTTAAAAGTCTATGGAACTTCATCTTGTAAAGATTTTTGGTCTAAGTAATTCTAATAATTTCCAAGCTTTGCTTCTAATGGAATAATAATTTTCTAACTTATTTGGACATTTTATAAATACACATGTGTAGTTATATGTACTTGGAATATGACTAAAAACATTTTAAAAATCCCAACAAAACTCTTACAATTAGCTTAGATTTAAAACTAATCACATATCTCTGAAACAAAAGTTTATTAAATTTATGTTAAGTTGAAATAGAAGTTATACATCAAATATCATTTTCTAACATCAAAATCCCAGCTTACTGCATACAAATTGGATTATTGGACATTAAAAACTGTTTCTTTTTCTTTAAACAGCAACAAGAAAAAATATTAGTAATGATGAATTATCCTTGTTGGTTTGACTTGGGTCCAAGCAAAGTATCTATTATATCTCCCTGAAAAGAAAAAGTCAAATAATTACAATGCAATAAAATATAAATTAAGAGGTAAAGGAGTCTTTAAAATGCCACTTAAAATTTATAAATTAGTGATGCATATAAAGGGCATCCAATAAGATTATAAAAAGTAAAAAAACCAAAGTAAATTTAAATAATAACTGTTACTTCTTAGTATAAACCTGCTTTTTCCTATGAAAGACTCTTTTAATGGAGTTTGATAAACAATTTTATAAGGATTTAGTTCAGGGATCATTTTGACAGTGCCTGTTTAGCCTTAATATCTACACGTTAGTTTTCTCATCTGTAAAATAGCTTGTGATATTGACGGTATCTTAAACTCTTTCCTGACCTACAGTGCTCGATTTAGAGAGAGTTGAATATCTGAATTTCAATGGGGATTTTATATTTAATTTAATAATAATGATCTTTGTACCAAAGGAGTAAAATAATAATCTGTAAGAGGATGAAACCAAATATGGAAGATGAGTTTTTAAGAAAGATATTGTGAAAAGATGGGAACTGGAAGCAGAAACCAGAGTTTTCTCTACTACACAGTGAAGGTGATCTTAAGAAAATCACTGATATCCCCGGGAATCTTAGTTTCCTTGAATGTATAATAGAAATATTAACAACCACTTCTAAAAATTATTATGAGTCGAATGAACTAATATATGTAAGTGCTTTACAAACTCTAAAGAGTTATAAACACCTGAGATGGTATTACGTAAGTCGGTCCTGTCTTATAGCCTCTACTAAGGATGACATTCCCTATCCTTCAAGTCCTGACACAAAATCAGTTGCCAAGCTTCTTTACAAACCCATCTCTTTCTAGTTCAGTCTCTCACTTGGACTAACACAGATCACTACTGTATTCTGCTCACTATTGTATCTTTAGCACCTAAAAGAGACCCTGTCACATAGTACACACTCAGTAGTTGTCCGTTGAATGAATGAATGGTCTATATGTAAATATCCAAAGTACAGAGAAAAAGACAGCAAACATTTATATACTAAAACATAAGAATAGAAATAGTATTCAGGAGTGATTCTCCACAGGCTGCCTCCAGAAGAAAAAAAAAAAAAAAGGTTGCTTTGTGCGGTGCCCCATTGAAATTAGCTTCAGCCAAGTACCTAAAACATAATTCTATTCAACGTAAGACTTAGGCCCCAGCAACCAACCACATCCCATCAGGAGAGCAAGTGGTACTTCAACAAACAATAATACTAATGTGGTGGTGAATCCTGTTGTCAAAGTTATCATTGCAAAGCTTGGACCCTATATTCCTGATTGTGCCAGGCATCAGGCTGATGTCACCCCTAGCCACAAACCCAAAACTGATAGGACAGGAGTGTTCTACTATGTCATATCACACAAATATTCTGGTGTTTGAACACATCAGGGAGGTGCCAGAGCTTCAGAAATCATTTTGCTTACAATTAAAACATCCGTAGCCCCAGGATCAAAGTTCTTCTCCTGCAGTGCAAGGCCACAGAGGATGATAGGCAATGTAGAGACAAGAGGGAGTCATGGTCCTATACCCAAATCATGGTCCTTGATATACCTCAATGGGTTTCCACCAATGTGCTCTGGCACACCTCGTGCATGTGTTATCTGGTACTTTTCCTTTGTAAAACCTGTACTCCTATTGAAGTTCCCTTTGTACCCATCCTTAATCCTGGTCTTCCTTCATCCTTCACTTCCCAGAGGCAGGCTTTACTATAACTTTGGGGTACATCTTTCCTGTAAAATGAAAACATAAGCCTTCCAAATTTTGATCTGCCCTTGGTTAAAATTAATGGAGAAATTATAGGACACAATGTTACTTGATATCTTGATAGGAAATTATGGTTTGACATTAATTACTTTGAGACTTCAAATTACTATTTGATTATAATTCTTCTCTGAAAATTTCAGGAAGAGTTATATCAGGTAAGCTTGTGTTTGGATGTAAGTAATACAAAATCTGATTAATAGGTTTTTGTTGAATCTCCCAGAAAAAGAACCCTGAACCTTTAAAATATAATGACCAAAAGCATGAAAATGTATTTGTATTAGGAAACTGTATTTATTATTAATGTATGTAATATATTTGTTACTAGGAAATTTTGCTCACCAGCACTGAAATCATTAACACACACACAACACACATATACACACACACATATTTGTCAAAAACGTTCAGACTCTCAGCTTAGCCTTCTGCTTCCAGAGCATACTGCTCAAAATGAAAGATGTTTCTAATATATATATCTATTTTTCTAATATATCTATCTATATATATTTTTCTAATAATATATATCACACATATATATATATATATATATATCACATCTTCCTTATCCATTCATCAGCCGATGGACATTTGGGCTTTTTCCATAATTTGGCTATTGTAGATAATGCTGCTATAAACATTGGGGTGCATGTATTCCTTTGAATTAGTGTTTTTATATTCTTTGGGTAAAAATCTAGTAGTGTAATTGCTGGATCATGGGGTAGTTCTCTTTTTAACTTTAGGAGGAACCTCCATACTGTTTTCCAGAGTGGCACCAGTTTGCATAAAAAAGAATGAAATCTTGCCATTTGCAACGATATGGATGGAGCTAGAGAGTATTATGCTAAGCTGAATAAGTCAGTCAAAGAAAGAAAAATACCATATGATTTCACTCATATGTGAAATTTAAGAAACAAAACAAATGAGCATGGGGGGGAAAAGAGAGAGAGAAGCAAGCCAAGAAACAGACTCTTAAATATAGAGAACAATGGTTACTAGAGGGGAGGTTGGATGGATGAAATAGGTGATGAGGATTAAGGCAGGCACTTGTGATGAGCACTGGGTGATGTATGGAAGTGCTGAATCACTAAATTCTACACCTGAAACTAATATTACTCTGTATGTTAACTAACTGGAATTTAAATAAAAACTTTAAGGTAGTTAGGAAAATCTCCTTAAATGTCCACAGTCAATATGCATGTCAGCCAGTTGAGAAAATAATCTCCAAAACTACTTGTAATTCTTCATTTGTTTCTTTATTGGGAAAATCTATTTTTACCCAGAGAAGAAGAATAATTGTATATCGAAAGTATGCAACAAATCAAGCAGATAATTTTAATATTTTTTGTATTAAGGAACTTGTATATATTTGGTATTTTAAATATTCATTATTTATTAGAGAATTTGCCGTTATTAGATTGTCTCACAAATAAATTTGTGATTCTAGTTTAAATGTGTAATTGGGTAATTGATTTAGACTTGTGATTGTAGATTGAAATATTATTAATTTGTAAAAAGTATCGAAACATTTAAGATTCATCACATTCAACATTTAAAATTTATTAAATTAGGGGCGCCTGGGTGGCACAGCGGTTAAGCGTCTGCCTTCGGCTCAGGGCGCGATCCCGGCGTTGCGGGATCGAGCCCCACATCAGGCTCCTCTGCTATGAGCCTGCTTCTTCCTCTCCCACTCCCCCTGCTTGTGTTCCCTCTCTCGCTGGCTGTCTCTATCTCTGTCAAATAAATAAATAAAATCTTTAAAAAAAAAAATTTATTAAATCAATAAGAATTCCTTCAGTGTCTTAAGGACATAAGACAATTGAAGTACTTAAAAATCTATATTAAATTTATAAATTAAAGGATTTAAAGAAACTTGTTTCAAAAGCTTATTAAAAGTATATATTATTTGCTGGACTTATAAATAGGATAATAAAATACATTATCTAAATGTAAGATATTAAGATGGACTAAGATTTTAAAAATTTTATAAAATATTTGAATGTGAACATTTTTTAATTTTTTATGATAATTTTTATTATGTTATGTTAGTCACCATACAGTATATCCTTAGTTTTTGATGTAATGTTCCATGATTCCTTATTTGAGAACATTTTAAGCAAAAGTAGACTGTACATTTCCATGTACAAAAGAAATATTAAAGATGAAGGAAAAAAGAAAGGAAAAAACACCTCATATTAATACCTTATACATGTCTCCTAATACATATGTGCAAGACATTCTCTATGGTATCATTGGCTTATATGGCATTTGAATTTTCACTTTTATTGAATCGCTCTCCAAAGAGGCTATGCTAATGCATATTCCCATGACCCTTCCATAAAAGTTCCTAATTCCCTACAACTTTGCTAATACTTACTACTGGCTAATATTTTAGTTTTTGTAAATCCAATCATTTTGAACTGATATCTCACATAATTTCAATTATATATTTCTTCATTACTAGTGAGAATGAATGTTGTTTATTTAATCTTCCAGTTTCTTTCCTATGAATTAGGATTTTATACATTTGCCCATTTAAAACATTGAATTGTTCTTATCATTTAATAGGGGTTCTTTATATATACTGGATTTTATGTCTTTCATAATGTCAGAAATTTCTTCTTCTAATCTGTTTCTTTTAACTTGGCATATGGAATCCTGAACAGAAAGTGTAGAGGTGCAATTTTAAATAAGGTAGCCAAGGAAGATTTCACCAAGAATGTGACTGATGTTTTGAGCAAAGACCTGAAGTGGGTGAAAGAACAAACTCTGGATTTTAGATAGGCGAAATGACAAGTACAAAGTCCTAAGCAAGCATCTATCTATCTATCTATCTATCTATCTATCTATCTATCTATCTATCATCTATCTGACATTTACAGTCTATGTGGTTGGGGTAAAACTCTACCTCCTACATGTGATCCAAGTCTAATCAACACACCTGACTTCCCTGGCCAAGTTTTCCTCTGGTTGGATATTTAGATTATTTTCTTTTTCCTTCTCTTTTCTTTTCTTATTCTGTTACAAATTATGCTCTAATTAATTGCTTTGATCGCCTTTATGAATATTTCTATAGAATAGAGTTCCAGAAGCATGACAGTCTTGGTTCAGATTGCCAAATTGCTGCCAAAGAAGTAATACCACATTATTCCAACATTTCTCTGTATAAGAGAAACATCTTATCAACTGTTTGCCAATACTGAGAAGTCCCATTAAATAAAAAAATTGGGGGTGCCTGGGTGGCTCAGTTGATTGAGCATCCAACTCTTGGTTTTGTCTCTGGCCATGATCTCATGGGTCATGAGATCAAGTCCTTCCTCAGGCTCCATGCTCAGCTGGTAGTCTGCCTGAAGATTCTCTCCTTATGCCCTTCCCCCACTCATGTTCTCTCTATAAAATAAATAAATAAATCTTAAAAAAATTTTTTTAAATAAAAAGAAGGAATCTTTTCCTTCTTTAAAAAAAGCTTTGCTAATTTCATACATGAGAATGTGACTATGTTTTATTTTAATGTAATAAATTTTTATTTCTTTAATTATCAATGAGGTTTAATTTTAAAATATATTTACTAGTCATTTTTTGTGAATGAACTGTTCTTGACCATTACCCACTCTTCTATCGTAGTCTTAATGTATTTTTCTTATGGATTTTTGCATAATTTAAATATTTCAACATGTTTATCACACATGGTAATATTTTCCAGATTACTTCAGAAAATAATAACTTAAACATAAAAAAACAAAAAATTGAGGGGCACCTGGGTGACACAGTTGGGTTGAGCGACCAACTCTTGGTTTCAGTTCAGTTTGTGCGTGATCTCAGGGTCGTGAGATTAAGCCTTGGGTCTGGCTCCAAGCTCAGCATAGAGTCTACTTAAGGTTCTCTCTCCTTCCCCCTCTGCCCCTCCCCAGCCTGTATGAGTGTGAGTGCGCACTCTCTCTCTCAAATAAATAAATAAATCCTTAAAAGATAAAAAATAACGTAAAATTCTTAAAGAACAGAAAATTGAAAAAATACCTGATTGCTCGTCAAAGTTTTACAACAAAGTTTTCATATTTGAGATCAGAGTAAGGGAATAGGATAAAGCTACAGAAACTAAAAAAACCAAATGCCTATTTTGGGAACATTGGATAATATCTAAAATATTATCATTTCTTGTAAAAGTCTTTGAATATTTCTTCAAACTTCTTCAGCTATATTCAACAATTAGTAAATCCCCACAGTTTGCTAGGCAGAACTTAAAGTTATTCCGTGTAACGTTTATAATTATTATGCTACATTATTGTTTTCATTTTACAGAGAAAAAACATGAGGCTCAAAGAAAATAAGCCCAGTAGATACCATGCTTAGTAGGTAGCAACTCTTGAGGCTTATGTTCTTCCTATTGCACTATACTTAAGATATTTCCATGTAAATTCCTCGTATGATACAAAATTACATAAAATTACATAAAATAACGTAAACTTTTGACTTTTGAATCTTACCTGGCCAGAATCCAAAGCAGTGGGCATATTTCTTAGTTCATACACAGCAACCTGTCCGTCGCTGTCACCCACTAGAAGGCAATCTGTTTGTTTGGCAAAGAGAACAGTTGTGAACTTGATTCCAGGGTTAGCAACATTCACAATGAGAGGATCCAAACTGTAATAAAATATTTTATTTGTAAATTCAGTTGTTAATACATTCTTTTTGTGTACAGATTAAGAAAAATCAGATATTTTCTGTGATTTCATGTGACAAAAACAAAACAAAATAAGCTTTTTAAGCAAGTTTCCAAAATCAAAATAACTGCTTCCCAACTCCTTACTCAGTCAAAACTTTCATTTCTTCAGTGAACTAATTTCAAAGAAATAAATTCAAGAAGTTCACAATTAAGATGTGAACTTGTAAGTTCAAACTCCTGTGCTGGTTAACTTTATGTATTAACTTGGCTAGGCTAGGATACTCAGTTGTTTGGTCAACACCAGTCTATACTTTGCTGTGAAGGTGCTGTGTTTAGATGTGATTTCCATTTAGATCAGGAGAATCTGAATAAAGCAGATTACCCTCCATAATGTAGGCAGACCTTATTCAATTTGTTGCAGACCTTATTCAATTTGTTGAAGACCTTAAGAGAAAAGACTGAGTTCCCTGAAGTGGAGTAAAACTCTGCCTGCAGACTGCCTTCAGACTCATGACTGCAACATGGACTGCTGATGGAAATCCTAGCCTGCCAGCCTGAGTGCGGACTTGGCACTTGCCAGTCCTCATGTGAGCCGATTCCTTAAACGAAATCTCTTCCTCTCTTTTTATTGCTTCTGTTTCCCTGGAGAACCCTGACTAATACAACTTCTCAAGTAGTAAATGTCTTTTAATAGAAGGATATTTTAATCCAAATGAACCTCTGGAAGGTAAAAGAATAGTTCGAACAAGAACTTTTTTTTTTCACCGTCATCGGAAGCAATGTACTGATGCCTTACAAAACAACAGAAGCAGTAACTTGTATACTTCTGAAGAAATGTCCTGAGAACTATAGTTTTATCAAAAAAATTAAAATCAGAAGTGGGATGATTTAAGTCATCATTTTATATATTAGTTATCTCATACTCAAATATAAATATTAGTTATAAATATTAGTTATAAATATGTTATCTCATACTCAAATATAAATTATTTTGTGATGTAATCCTTGGTTTGGGGTTCAAACCGTTTTATAGTATCAGCCATTACAAAATTTTAGAGTTACTAAATTTTAACTTCTAGGGGAAAGAAAATTGCCATTAAGAATAAACCCATTGAATTTTCTGTCATTTGTTTCAAACAAGAATGTATTTCCCTGATTCTTCTGCTAATAACTAGCATAAAAATCTACAGTATTTTCCAACTGAAGAAGCAAAATCATTAAATACTTTTTTCCTGTACTATATAAATTTCCATTTTAAAATGAAAAATGGGTCTAGAGGACATTCTAATAACTTTGGTGTAACACCTTAAATTAAAAATTTTAATGAAATGCATGGCCCTGGGAGCCTGGGTGGCTCAGTCAGTTAAGCATCTGCATTTGGCTCAGGTCATGATCCTGGAGTCCTGGGATCAGGTCCTGCATTGGGCTCCCTGCTCAGTGGGGAGTCTGCTTCTCCCTCTGCCCTTCACACTGCTTGTGCGCTCTCTCTCTCTCAAATAAATAAATAAATAATCTTTTAAAAAAGATTCTTAAAAAAAAATAAAAATAAATGCATGGCCATTTGAATATGTTTTAAAACAAGGTAAGAGAATAAGTAAATATTGTAAAAAATAATTATCTCATTCCCTTTATCTTATTGCAGAAAATATTCAGTTAAAAACAATTAGCTGCCTCTCTGCATTCTTCTATAAAGTAGGCAACGAAATTCAAGGTAGCTATGATATCTTACATCAGCCTGTAAAAGTCTGAGATGAATAAGGTAGCCTATTTTCATTTAAATATTTTTAAAACCACATATGATATAAGTAAATTAAAATGAATATAGCATCCTGGCCTATAACTTTTATTCATAAAGGACTCTCACAGTGTAAACTATTACTTGTTTCAAAGTGACTACAATTCTCTCTAATCAATACCAAAACTATCAGGTATCATTTACTTTGAACTGCTTCTACGAGAAATACCACCAAGAAAAACATTAACACTTGCGTGCTGACGTGAAGGTCCCAAATCTCCACTCTGCTCTCATTTGCAACTGCAAATATACAGGAGGATTTTGGAGACCAGGCAACATCATAAACAACATAAGTAGTTGGATAAAAGCTCAGAAATGGATTGGTGTTCTCCTGTTGCCACATAATAACACCCCAATCGGCAGAACAGCTTAAGAACACATCATGACAAAATGGATTCCATGCTATTTTATATACTGGGCCCTAGAATTAGAAACATAAATTAAAATACATAGGTAAATAATATTGAACATCTTATACTTTAAACCTGATGAACAAACTAAAAATGCTGAGATTTCTATAAGATTTATGCACCATGCATTATTGTGTATTATTTTAGCTGAAAGTCATAAATAGAATCTTCCCTAAATTATGCCATATGGAAACATAAAAATATAGTTGTTACAATACTAACTAAATATTAATACATATCATTACTTATTTACTTTAAAAATATAAGGATTATTTTTTTAAATGAGGGAGAAAATGAAGAAAACATAGACGAAACAATCACAAAAGGTACAGAAAACACATTTTTACTTTGGGATCAGCATGTTATCATAAGCAAAGTTATTTAAACTTTGAAAATTGTAACTTCCACAATGTGCAAGAAAAAATCAAGAATCTCTAGAAGCCAGGGGCGCCTGGGTGGCTCAGTCACTTAAGTGTCCAACTCTTGATTTTGGGTCAGGTCATGATCTCAGGGTTGTGAGATAGAGGCCTGTGTGGGGCTCCATAATATTCTCTCACTCCCTCTCCCTCTATCCCTCCCTGCCCTCCCCCAGCTTGCATGCGTGCATTCTTTCTTTCTCAAAGAAAAAAAAATCTAGAAGCCAAATAAGATGCCCCACGTGTTATTGATGGTTTCCATACAAGAAAGCACTTAATTCAAGTTGGTAATGTTAACTCTGAAGTTGTAAATTTATTGTGTGTTAAAAGTACTGTGTCTAATACTACTTTTTCAGAAATACTAGAAGATAAATTTTCCATACCACTACTAAAATTAAACTAACCTTATGTCCTCTGTAGGTGTCTAGGTATTGTTCATTATACGAACAAGAACATTTGTGAATATGACCTTCTTCAGTGCCAGCCAAATAGATATTTGTATCCTACAACACAAAAAATTTAAATGTATTGGCTTGTGATACATTAGTAAATGTGCTAAATAGAAAATCAGATCCCTCAAGATCTATTAAAATCAGCTCTAGAACCAAAACTAGAAATACTATCTTGATCGTGGTTCTCTGTTGTCTTTTTCTTTCTATCATGATTTTATAATAATTGAACTGCCTGAAGGACTACTGTGCAAAGAAAATATAGATTTGTTCCTTGCTGGAATAGAGGGAAGAGCTTAGATCCTGTCTAGAAATTAAATGAACAAGCACTGGCTTAAAATAAAGAAGAAAATTTCTAATATTTAGAGTTACGTAAGAATGGACCTAGCGATCTAGGAAAATAGCAAGTGTTCTTTCATGAGAACTAGTCAAAGAGAAGAACAATTTAACAATAACTACTTAGATATATAATGCTGAAGAAATGATTCTTGCTTGGAATGAAAGATTGAACTAAATGGAGTCTCAAGGATTTTTAACACTGAATGTATGTACTAAATAGAGATTTTAAGTGTATTTCCTACTGTGAAGTCATAGTCAAAAGGTCTGAGAGTCAGGTTCTATGTCCTGGCTATGTAGTCAGTATCACCTGGGAGCATTTTAGAGATGCAAAATCTCAGGCCCTACCCCTACCTACTGAATCAGAATCTTCATTTTAACAAGATTCCCAAGTAGTTTGTATGCACATTAAAATTTGAGACACACTGCTCTAGCATGTACCAGTACTTAAGAATGCAACTACTAGATCATGGAATATAAGTAGTTTTAAATAACACAATAAAGTATAATTTTTTTCCCAAACTAGTATTACCAATTTATATAAAGCAGTATATAGAAGTTCCCTTTGATCCACATTCTCATCAACAGTTGGGTTACATTAGAAATCTTAAATTTTGCCATTGTATGAGGTATAAAATTCTACCTAATGGTTTTAGGTCCCATTTTTATGAATATTAACAAGGTTGAGCACATTTTTATGTTTACTGGCCATTTGTATTTCCTCTTCTGTTCATGTCTCTTAACAATTTTACTCATAATATTTTTTATATTCATTTATATAAAAGTTCTTTAAATATTCCATTACATATACTTTGTCTATTATATATGTTGCAAATATCTTCTCCAAGTGTATGGCTTACCTTTTTACTTTCTTTAATGTTTTTTGACAAACAGAAGTTCTCCTTTTAATGTAGCTGGCCTTTTAACTTTTTTATATATTAGCATTTTTTTTTCTTTAAGAAATTTTTCTTACTTTGAGGTAATAGAAATGTTTTCCTACATCTTCTTCTAGAAGTTTTTTGTGTATGATGGGATAGGTATCTAATTCCATTTTTATGTGGATAATGATTATCCCAACACCATTTATAAGTAGGTTATCTTTCTCTATTAGAGATCAAGGTTACTGTCTAGAGGTGTCTTTGTCAGTCTATAAAATCTGAGATTTCCATTCAAGAGATTTATTGGGGAGTTCTCTCAGGAACAATCTCTTTGAAAGGAACAGAAATGGGCAGAGATATAAGTTGAACTATGATGTCACTGCAACAGAGGGCTCAGCCCAACCTCCAAGAAGTTCTGGAGTTGAGATAGCCCTTCAGAGTCCTGCCTCCAGTAAAGGAGGCCAGACATGTTCTACCACCATCCTCTACCACCACCAATAAACTAGTGAAGCAAAATGATAGACACAAACCAAACCATATAAAAATCAAACTAAATGTACATGGTTTAAACATCACAATTAAAAGGCAGACATTGTGAGATTAGATAAAAAAAGCAAGACCCAACCATATGTGACCAAAAAGAAATGTACTTTAAATACAGAGACATACATAGGTTAAATGTGAAAGGATGGAAAATGATTTAAGAAACAACACAAACAAACATGGCGGGGGGGACTGGGGGGGAATGAGAGGAAAACCAAGAAATAGACTCTTAACTATAGAGAACAAACTGATGGTTACCAGAGGGGGAGATGGGTAGGGGGATGGGTTAAATAGATGATGGGTATTAAGGAGGGCACTAGTTGTGCTGAGCACCAGGTGTTGCATGTAAGTGTTGAACCACCTGAAACTAATATTACACTGTACGTTAACTGGAATTGAAACAAAAACTTAATTTTAAAAAAAGATAAACCATGCTAACACTAGTTAAAAGAAAGCTGGGTAGCTACATTAATATCAGACTAAGTTGATTCCAGAGTAAATAATATTACAATTATAAACAAGGCCACTTTAGAATGATAAGAGAGTTGATTAATCAAGAGAACATAACAATCCTACACATTTATATACCTAAAACAAAGCTTCAAGCTACATAAAGCAAAAACTGATAGAATTCTAAAGAAAAAATAGACAAATCCACAATTATGGCCAGGGATTTCAGTACCTCTCTCTTAATAGTTGATGGAAGAAATAGGCAGAAAATCAGCAAGGATATAGTCAACTTGAACAACAATTTCAACACTAACCTGATTGTCATTCATAGAACACTCCACCCAATAGCAGCAGAATATATATTTTTCTGAAGTACACGGCAAAATTTACATGTAAATATCACATTCTGGGCTTTAAAACAAATCTCAATAAATTCAAAAGGATTCACTATAAAAAGGTCTTTCTCGGATCATGATGGAATTGAATTAAAAATCATTAACAGAAAGATCCTTAGAAAAGAGCCAAATGTTTAAAAACCAAATAGCATGCTTCTCAATAATCCACCCATCAAAAAAGAAATCAAAGGAGAAATTAGAAAGTATTCTGAATAGAACGAAAATGAAAATACAACATGTTAGAGTTTGTGGGATGCTGCCAAAGCAGTACTTAGAGAAAAATTATAGCACAAATGTCTCCATCATAAAAGAAGAAAAGTCACAAATCAATGATCCCAGCTTCCACTTTAAGAAGCCAGAAAAAGAAGAGCAAATAAAGCCAAAGTAGAAGAAAGAAAATAGAGATCAAATTGGAAATCAATTCTACAGAAAACAGAAAAACAATAGTAAAATATAGAGAAATCAAAAGCTGGTTCTTTGAGATCAGTAACATTGATAAATTTCTAGCCAGACTAAAGAAGAGAGAAGACACAAATTACTAATAGTAGGAATTAAAGAGGTGACATCGTTACATATTTTATAACTATTAAAGGATACTAAGGAAATAGTACTATGCTGCTAAATTTAATAACTTAGATGAAATAAATTCCTTGAAAGACACAAATTACCAAAGTTCACTCAAGAAGAAATGGATAATAATATAATAATAACCCTAAATCTATTAAAAATTTTGAATTTCTAGTTAAAAGTTAAAAATCTTCCCAAAAGAAAACTCCAGGCCCAGATGGTTTATTAATTCCATCAAACATGTAATGAAAAAATAATGCTAATTGTATGCAAATTCTTTCAAAAAAGTAAAAAGATAATACTTTTCAACTCATTCTACAGGATTATCCTAAAACCAAAACCAGACAAAGACATTATCAGAAAAGAAAACTATGGATAAATATCCCTTAGAAACAAAGATGAAAAATCTTAAACAAAATTTTAGCATATCATATCCAACAGTGGGTTAAAAGTATAAAGTATATAAAGTATGATCAAATGGGATTTATTTCAGAAACAAAAATTTTAAAAAATTAATGTAATTCATCATATTAACAAACTTAGAAAGAAAAACTATATAATCAACTCCATAGATGTAGAAAAAGTATTTGACAGAAACCTAACATCCATCCCTGATAAAAGTCTTAACAAATGGTAATGTAATGGCATCTCCTCAATGTGACTGATGGCATCTACAAAAAAAGTCACAGTTTACATCATACTTAATAGTAAAAGGACTGAATGCTTTCTTCCAAAGCTCAGAAACAAGAGAGGGATGTTTGTTTTCACCACTTCTATTCATCACTGTGCTGGAAGTTCAAGCCAGTATAATCAGAAAAGAAAAAGAAATAAAATTAACCAGATAAGAAAAGAAAAAGTAAAACCCTTTATTTACAAACTACATGATTATTTCAAATTCTTTACACCAAGGACATTCCTAGGACACCAGACACCAGAATAGGATTTCTCAATTCAGCTCCATTGATATTTTGGGCCAGAAAATAATAATAATAATAATAATAATAATAATAATAATAATAATAATAATAAAATTATTATATTATATTATTATTATTATTATCCCTCTCCTTTTTCTTCTTCCCCCTCCTTCCTTTCTTCTTCACATTCTTCCCCTTCTCCTTCCCCTTCCCCTTCCCTTTTTCTTTCTCCTTCTTCTGTGCAGAGGGAGACAGTAGTTGTCTTACACATCATGGGATGTTTAGCAACACGTCTGACCTCTGCCCACTAGATGCCAATAGCATTCCTTCCCATGTCCCACCTCTTAGAGCTAAAACAACCAAAAATATCTCAAGACATTGTGAAATGTACCCTGGTGGTGAATTATGCCCCTCTTTGCCAACATTGAGAACTCTAGAAGTTCTAGAGTCAAGGTGAAATGTGAATTACAAGAATTTGAGAATGAAAGCAATTAAGAATACAACAACAGTGGGAAAAGTGAAATGTCATAAAGGCTTAAACTACAGTAGCAGTGAGTAGGCTTGGACTGAAAGGAGTAAGACAATAAGACTTAAGTATTATTTGGATGATAGGGTAGAATAGAGGAGGAGCTCAAGTTTTGGTTTGGATAATTAGGTGGATGATGGTGTCACTAAAGAGATGACCATGTTACATATAACAGAAAACATATAGGATATGTTTCCTTAAATGTCTATCATAGTTGCTGAATTTCTGATTCCAGAGACTTCCAGATAAAAAGAATGAGAAAAAGTAGAACTTCATTAACTATGCTTTGATTTGATTCTGGTCTTGATAAGCATGAATTTAAATGGTCTTCTTGATCCTAAGAATCATGAGAGTTACCACTCACATTGACATAGAGAACTGTGTAGTAGATTTGGTTTCTATCAATATGATAAAGTAGCAGAACACCCAAGAGGAGCAAAGAGGGGCCTTCAAGTTAAACATGAAGTTGTAAAGAGAATCCTTCCACAGTTCCTCAGAAATACAGACCTTTCCTCTAGAAAGCAGGTAAAGACATGGTATAGCAAACTAGAAGGTGTCATTCTACCTTAGCTTGGCAGTTATGTCTACATTTGTTTTCTTTTTACTTACAAGTCACAATATTTATTAACATGCTATTTGTCTTGCTTTATATCTTAATACACTTCAATTACTGGAAGTTGTTATATGCAATAGCAAATAAGGGATTGAGATAATTTACCTTAGGATGAAAAGCAAAACACATTCCAGGAGCCTGTCGAGATATCAGAGCCTCACCTTTTTTTTCCTTTTCCCCTCCCTTTTTGCTGCTGCTAACAGTAGTTCGCCTCAAACGCATCAAATCTTTATATAAAGAAAAAAAAAAACATGTATCTTACTAACCACATGAAAAAGTATTGTATATATAATATGTGTCCCTTCTACAAAGAATAGTTTGATTTCTGCCATCTTTTGCAAGTGATTAGGTTAAAATTAGCAAATACCAGAACAAGATGCTTAGAAAAACAATGACCAAGCCCAGCTTTTTTCTTATGTAGACAAACCAAAATTGGTCACCTCTGACAAATGGCTCACTAGAAATTTTAAGGCAGCACATTACAAGAGAAAGATAATTTGATTGATAGATATACACATATATATGTATACATTCTTTTTACCATGACAGTCTAGTCCTTTCCGTATAACCCATTTGGAGATTCTTCCATCCGCTGATATAGAAACGAGTATTTCTCTTTTGTCATCACCTGTTGTCCCTCGATCTTGTTCTATCCATTGTAGTTGCCATACAGGTCCCAAATGTTTTAGAGGTGATTCACTAAAATGGGGAAAAGCACTAAATATAGAATCATTGTCATAATTTTTAAAAGGACATGAGTCTAAGTCATAAGGGCAGTTCCCTGGAGCACTATGACCTACTTATAGAATGATACCTTTATTGTTCAAAATTGGACTTTTACTTTAAGTATTTCAAAAAATGGGGAAAATAATCATTTTGCCATGTAGTATTTTTTGTTTTTCTCATTTCTTACAAAAGGGAAATTTTACTGCCTTTAATTATATTAATTGCCATAACAGAAAGACAAAAGAAAATATTTTCTTTCTCTTCAGAATATATTTTCCTTACTCTATTCTTTTACTTTTTCCTAGATAAGTTACGTAAATTTATTTTGGACACACTGAGTGTAAGTATCTTCACCTTTATAAGGATTTTTTTTCATAGCTTAAATGAATAAATTATATGTCTTGTTTAAATAAACAATTACCTCACCTTTCTTTCTATGTTTCAGGTTTGCCCATTGGCTTGATTCTCTCTATGGCCAAGATTTAACATTTTTCTGAAGAATTCAAATCGCTTCTCAGATTACTGACTGTTTTTCTATCAGAATAATGGTTTGCTCTCTTCGTAGTACTGACTCCCTTGATTTTTTTATGTAAACCTTCCAAAGCAATAGTTCTGAATCTTTTAAAAATCATATAGCTTTGGTTATTTGGTAAAAGTTATAGACCATCTTCCCAAAAACAAGCACAAAGGCCCATGCTTACAAAACTATGCAAATAATTTCAAATTTAAGCTTAAGGACCCTGCTCTATGTCTTTTTTCAGCTCTAGCTAAGTTTATTCAAACACTAATATAAATATATTACTTCATTTTTGCCCCACTGGTATCTGATCTATTACAAAAACCTAACATGTTCAATATCTTTCACTTTTAACTTTTTATTTTCTCCATATCACTCATTCATTCATTTATTCTTAATTAAACACTTACTACAATCCTATTACATGCCTGATATTATGTGACAGGCCAAGGATACAAAGGTAAGACTTAATCCTTGACTTCAAGTTGCTTACAGCTCTTCAGGAAGATATATATGTAAATAATATATATACAGTATAATAAGTGTTATAATAACTAATACAAATGCACAAAAGAATGGAATGGGAAGGTTACATGGAGGGGGTGACACCAAAGCAATAAAGGGTACAAACTTTCAGTTGCGAGACGAATAAGTTCTAGACATCTAATATACAGTATGATGATCATAGTTACTAATACTGTACTATATACTTGAAATTTGTTAAGAGAGTAGATCTTAAGTGTTCTAACCACACACATAAAAAAGGTAACTATGTGAGGTGATGGATATATTAATCAATTTGATTGTAGTAAACATTCCACTATGTATACGTATATTAAATAATTATACTGTGCTTTAAAAAAATCACATTGTACGACCTAAATGTATACAATTTTTATTTGTCAATTATACCTCAATAAAGCTGGAGAAACTTTTAAAAATCTTTTTAAAAGAATAAGCATAAACTGTCAAGGAAAGTTGGTGAGGTGGGCAGAGAACATGCAGATTTTAGGATAGAGTGTTCCAGCTAGAGAGATAATATGAGGAATTATTAAATGTTTGAAAAATAATGGTATCACTCTCAACAACAACATAAACATTCATTCAAAATTAAAAAACATTAGAGAAAATGTTTACTTCTCCTTAAAAAAGCACATGTTATATGTTTATCTAATTCTTGGATTCTCACCTACTATCCAGAACTGGAACATTACTGTTGCTCTGCACATTATAAATGGCGATGGTGCCGTTGTGATAGCCAACTGCTAAAAGATTAGGTGCTCCAGTTGAGAAATCCACAGCAGTAACTCCATATGGACTCTGATAAATGCGTTCTGGCCACTGAATTAAAAAATTATATTACATTTTAAACTTGGTTTTGCGGGCCATAAAAGATAAGAGCATAATGATGGCTGAATGGTGGACTGGCTGGTGGCAGGGGACACGTAAGAAGAGCTAGTCTACATTTGGTTATTCCTCTCCTCCTAATTTCCAGTAGAGAGGAGAACAAAACATCAATTAGTCATTTCCTTTACTTTGATGAATCCTCAGAGCTCAATAATGTTAAGAAATACAGCATGGCCTTCTCCAATAGTTACTGCATTTTGATCATCTTTCAGCAGGATTTGTATGATCATTGTAGATTGCCTTCTTTAAGGAAAAATAATGCTGAGGGCTTCAGAGGGGAGGGGGGTGGGGGATTGGGATAGGCCGGTGATGGGTATTAAGGAAGGCACATATTGCATGGTGCACTGGGTGTTACATGCAAATAATGAATCATGGAACGTTGCATCAAAAAACTGGGGATGTACTGTATGGTGACTAATACAACAAAATAAAAATTATTAAAAATAATAATAATAGGCTCCAAACAAATTATCTAGCAATGTTCCTATCTTCCAGTATCTTGTTTTGGATGCTTGGATTATCTAGACATTTCTAAACAGTGGATAGAAGAAGCTCCAAAAAACTCTCTAAGGTAGTCTTTTCTACAATTCTGTGAAGAGTTTTACTGTTTTGTTTTGTTTAAAGTCTAATCTAAATCCTCTCCTGCTTCTAACAATCTATGTGGAAAAGAAGACAACTTATGATGGATCTTATTTCAATCCTTCCACATGTTTAAAATTGCTTCTTCCTTCCTTTCTTTTGCTCTAAATAAACCCAGCTTCCTAATAGACTGGGGCTATTTATAAAAGCTCTAATCTTTCTTTTTTTCCCCCCTCTGATCCTTCTCTAAGTTTTCTACTTCACATTTCAGTTGTTAATTAAAACTAATGTAAAGCTGCAAAGTAACATATTGACTACAACTGTTTGACAAAAAACATGATTGATTCTTAATTATTCTTGAAAACCTCATGCTAATAACATGGTCATCTTAATCTATTTCATGTATTCAGGATAGCAGAAATCTATCTTATAAGGTGATGATTTATTCGTAATTATGAAACAACCTAGTATTAAATGAAACATAACTTTCAAAGGATTTTCACTTGCAAATTCATTCTTCATTTTGATAAAAAATAGTGGTTCAATTCTGGATCATCAGATCTAACAGCACATAGTAAATGTCCAATAAATATTTATTAAATGAATTTACCCTACATCAACAAAAACAAATTTTAATTCTCACAGATTTAAACCAAAGAAAATAAAGTCTTCCTGGGCCACTTTTTTTACTTTAATTATCACATACAACTATGTACTTTATGAGAATTATGTTGACATTTATTTGACTGAAAATGGGTTTATCCCTATATGGTTACCATAGGATTCTTTATTGACCAGCAGCAAGCCAATCCTCTTTTTTGCTCTTTAAATCCAAAGTGCCCATAGCCAACAGCCAAAAGGTCCTGAAAACCAGCAAAATATGTTTAAAATAAGAGAGGATGGCATAAAAATATTGGAAAATATATAAAGATGCATATTAATGAAATACGTTAAAAATAGCAATAAGATATTTCTATTGAGAAAAAAATACCAGTCTACCATCTATTTTTACTTTACGCCTCCATCTTCCAAAGCAAAATAATAACCATCATATTTTCAGACTAATGAATATCTAAAAAGAACAAATTGCTAAAAAGTTCTTTTATATATTGAGATAATCTTCCAAGATTATATTACCACATATAATGTTTTTATGGGTTTTTGAGAATGATGTAACTATTTCAAATATAAAGACAGGATGCCATGAACTGAATTGTACCTCTTGTCTTAAAATTCATGTGTTGCAGTCCTAATCCCCAATATCATTATATTTGAAGATAGGGCTTTTAGGAGGTAACCAGGGTTAAATGAGGTCATAAGGGTCATAATCTTAATCCAATAGGACTGATGGCCCTATAAAAAGAGGAAAAGACTCCAGAGCACTCTCTCTACACCATGTGGGAGCACAGCAAGAAGGTGGTCTTCTGCAAGCCAGAAAGAGAGTCTTCACCAGTAACCAAATCAGCCAGCACCTTGATCCTAAACTTCTTGGCCTCCAGAATTACAAGAAAATTTCTGTTTTTTAACCCAGCCAGTCTATGGCATTTTGTTATGGAACCTCAACTGATTAATAAAGCAGGTCATTTCAAGAAATGCTTATAGACAAAAATTTAATGATTGACCAAACCCAGCCTCTTCTTCATAATCAGAATAACTTTATCAAAAATACATATTTATTTTCTTTACCACAACCCTACTTTTAAGCCAACATCATCTCTCTATAATTTTCTCTGCCTTAAACACTTTTCATCACTATTCCTTTTACCCTGACATGGACCAGCTCCTATTAATCTCTTCTAGATTTAGCGTAGGCATCACTTCCTCTGTGAAGCATTCATGAGGCTCTCTTATATATTCCCACAGCACTATTTACTTCCCATATTAAGGCACAAAGAGACCACTGTATGGGCAGGGTCTATGTATGACTAAATTACTACTGTAACTCTAGTGCCTTATCAGAGTTCCTGGCACAGAGTGAATGTTCAATAAGTATTTGTAGAATGAATTAATAAATATGATAGATGCTGTCTGTCATATTTTTTAGCTTCACTAAAAATTATTTAACTTTAATCTCAATAGCAATATATTAACTTTTAAAATGCTCGTATATTCAGTTTCTAAAAATGATTTATCTGTCTTTATTACACAGTTATTATTGATTATTAAATTAAAGCTCACTTATCTACAAGATGTTTCCCAAATATAATTTTATAAACACCAATCCATACTAAAAGTATTTTATGTTATTAAAAAATAATGTACATAACTTAAATAATGTGTTACATAGGTTCTATAAAAATGATTACAGAACTTCTGTTTTTTAATAATCATAGCAACTAGCATATTTGCATATAGCAGCTTATAAGGTGTGGAAGTAAAATAATAAGACGAATTCTTAAACATACATAGTACAATGCAGTTTAAACAAACAAATTAGTTTTGACCACTTAAAAATACACTAAATATCTATTCCAAAGATATTGTCATTACATAAAAGGTTTTTGGAATCCCTCATTGAGAATCATGTTTTCAGAAGCAGTTTATAAACCCTGGAGAAAATAAGTCTTGTTACTCTATAATCATCTCTTTTTTTTTTTATTAAAGAGAAGGAGGGGAGGGACAGAGAGAGACTCGGGGCTTAATCTCACAACACCGAGATCATGACCTAAGCCAAAATCAAGAGTCAGACGCTTAACCAACTGAGCCACCCAGTTGCCCCTATAATCGTCTTTTTTAAAAGCGAACATATCATTCCTAACTTGATGATTTATATAATTTGCCTCAAGATGATTTTTGGCAGCAGCGCAGTTAAGAGCAAGAACCCTGGAGTCATATGTTTGCGTCTGAATTCCAGCTGTTTCACTTACTAGTTGTGTAACTTTGAGCATTTAAGAGATGTGTAACTTTGGGCAAGTTATTTATCCTTTTTGTACTTCAGTTTCCTCATCAACATATTGGGGAAAATAGTACCTAACTCAGGGTTGTTGTGTTAAAACAAGCAAAGTGCTCCCAATAGCACTTGGGACATAGTAAATGCTGTTTAAATATTTGCTATTATTGGTAGTAATAGTTAATTTTAGGAATCTCAAAATTATTTTGCACATTTTCAGAGTCACTAGATTAAGTATATACTTTTAAATATGATTATTTTAAGAAAAATATAAATTTGGGCACATGAGTTTGATGTATCTGAAAATAAATCAATTATATATTATCTTCTGGTTTACTTTTCAGTACCTGATATGGATTCAGAGAATACCATGTCCCAAGTACATCTCCTAAAATAAAAATGTGATGTTTTCATATTAAAGGAGAAAAAAAAATTATAACTATTTTCATTTTCCACTTTTTGAAACATGAACTTGTTGTAAAGAGATGTTAAAACTCTGGTTTATGTTAATTAAAATCCCTTGTCTAAAATCTGAGAGAAAAAAAAAATCTTCATTAGTACTTGACAGTTACTTTTAAATGCTAAAGATAGAATTATTAAAGTGTTCAATAACTTACAGGATTTGTTTTATTCCAGGCAAGGCTGCTCACATTAAGACCTTTGGTTAAGTCACAGGAAAAGGACCAAAGTCGTTCCAAATTGGCTGGTATTGTTGACTCTTCTGTACCTATTTCTATTTCTTCTTCCTCTTCCTTCTTAACCTCTTCTTCTGTCTCTTGTTCAAGTTTTTCACCTTCTAGAAAGTCTTCAGGTCCTTCAGGTTCTGGTTCTAAAATTAAATCACAAAAAGAGATTATTGTCCTCTATACCTGCAGGGCTCCAAACAGCATCTCTGTCTATGAGACACTTCAAGCACCATTGAATCTGCTGAAACGACGGCCCAAGTGACAGGGCATTCCGAATGACTGCTTGGACCTGTTGTAGAATCCTCTGTTGTTCAAAGCTAGCACCTTTTCAGGTCACCCAGTAAATGAGCCAGAGTAACATGTCCAAATGAGGAATATGCTGCCTCCAAAGAACAAAGAAGTCTATTAGGCATTGTACCTTTTTGTTGTTGTTGTTGTTCTAAGAGGGGCCAGATGAAACAACTTATCCTTCATGTTGGTAGGTCTATCTTGACATACCCATGCCAACAGACCCTTGAAGTTTCACTGAGGTGAAAACCCCCTAAAACATTTTATCATATTTCTCACCCTCTGGCATGCAAATCTTACCAATAAGTCTACTTCTTGTTCACCAGGTCCAAACAGCATAACACCATCAACGTAATGAGCCAGTGTGATATTAAGCTGAGGAGCTGATAGAACTCTGAGGTAGGACAGTGAAGGTGTATTGCTGGCCTGGCCAGCTGACAGCAAATGGCCTCTAGTGGGTTTTATCAACAGGTCCTGGGGGAGCAGGGGGCAGAAAGAAGCATTTTCTGTGACATACGAAGAACCAGGGGATGTGTTAATTTGCTTTGGCAATGAAACAACATCTGGAACAGCAACTGCAATTGGAGTCATCACCTGGTTAAGTTTACAATAATCCACTGTTATTTCCCAAGATCCTGTGTTTTCTATGCAGGCCAAATAGATGAGTTGAATGGGGGATGGGATGGGAGACAATACTCTTGCATTGACTTGCATCTTTCAAGTCCTTGATGGTAGCATTAATCTCTACAGTCCCTCCAGAAATGTGGTATTGCTTTAGTTTACTATTTCCGTAGGTAGAGGCAGCCCTAGTGGCTTCTACTTAGCTATTTCCTACTGTAACAGCTCTCACTCTACAGGTCAAGGATGAAACATGGGGACTCTGCCAGTTGTTAAATATTTCTATTCCAAAGTATACATTCTGAAGCAGGGGAAATAACTATAGGATGGGTTCAGTGACCCATTAGGAGATGGACCTGAGCTAAAATTCCATTGATTATCTGACCTCTATAAGTCCTTATCTGGCTAATCGACCGCAGTGATGTTTTGGGTCTTCTGAAGTTGGTGTCCATTCAGAGCTAGTGTCCGGTAATCCCTGAAGTTCCTGATTGTTTCCTTTTCCCCAATGCACATCACCCTGGTAAAAGTCTATAGGTCTCTCTGGGGAAAGCTGAGAGAAATATTAACAATATATATATTCGACAGTGTAGTGGGATATCTCCCTTTTATTCAAGGAATCCTGGGTCTGCAAACTGACTTAAATGTAGAAATTGCTTAAAGGGCTATGACTTTGCTTTGGTATTTCAAGTTAGACTTCTGCTCACTTGACTCTTCTGCTTATACAGATCATATAAGAATTTAGGAGAAGATTGCCTTTTATGGGCTGAAATGTGTCTCCCCAAAATTCATATATTGAAGCCCTAATCCCCAGTACCTCAGAATGTAGGATTTGGAGACAAAGGCTTTAAAGAAGTGATTAAGTTAAAAAATATGTAAAGAGACTCCAAGAGGGTAGCCATCTGCAAGCCAAGAAGAGAGGCCTCAGAGGAAACCAACTCTGCTCACACCTCGATCGTGGGCTTCTAGCCTCCAGAATTATGAGAAAGTAAATTTCTGTTGTTTAAGCCACACAGTTTGTGGTATTTTGTTATGGCAGCCCTAGCAAATTAATACAGAACCTACCTATTTCTCTTCTAGGGACATGATGATCAACTAGCCAATGCCATGGGTCCCTAAGCCTTTGGATACCTTGCTCTATAGTGTCCCAAAGCAGTTCTGACATTTCAACTTCATTTAGTGAAAACCACATTTTGGTCCAATATCAGCCAAGAAGAAAGGGAAGGAAGGTAGGAAGGAAGGAAGGAAGGAAGGAAGGAAGGAAGGAAGGAAGGAAGGGCAGGAAGGAAGGAAGAGGAGGGAGGAAGGGAAAGGGGTGAAAGGAGGGAGGGAGAGAGAGAGAAAGAAAGAAAGAAAGAAAGAAAGAAAGAAAGAAAGAAAGAAAGAAAGAAAGAAAAAACTAAACTATTAGAGCCATTTCTAATTCTCTGAGCTACAGCACTGAGTCCAGAATCTCTGCTTAGTGGACCCTTATCAGTAAATTTGGCCTGATGTGACTTTATATTCCTTCCATCGTTACCCTACACCCTTAATATCCATTCCCACATATTTTCCTCAGTTTTCTGCCTGTATAAATTGGAAAAATCAGCAGCCAATTCTCCAAGAGGTCATAAAAACCCAAAAAATGTGTATGGACCTAACAAAATACATGAAACAAACAAACAAAAAATAGATCTGAAAAGAGAAATCAACAAATTCCAAATATAGTTCAGATTTCAACTCTCCTCTCTTAATAAGTGATAGAACAGGTAGGCAGAAAATCAGTAAGGATACAGATAACTGAACATCACTATTAACCATGTTGACCTAATGACATTTATAGAACATTCCATCCAAAAACACCAGGATACATATTCTTCCCAAGTGTCATAGCAAATTCTTTAAGATATACCATACTATGAATCACAAACAAAATCTTAACAAATCTAAAAAAATAGAAATCAGGGGCGCCTGGGTGGCTCAGTCGTTAAGCACCTGCCTTCAGCTCAGGGCGTAATCCCAGGGTCCTGGGATCGAGCCCCACATCAGGCTCCTCCGCTGGAAGCCTGCTTCTTCCTCTCCCACTCCCACTGCCTGTGTTCCCTCTCTCTCGCTGGCTGTCTCTCTCTCTGTCAAATAAATAAATAAAATCTTTAGAAAACATAAAAATAATAAATAAAAATAGAAATCAAAGTATATCTCATACTACAATGGAATTAAATTAGAAATTAATAACAGAAATATAGCTAGAAAATCCCAAAATATGTGGATATTAAGCAACACATTTATAAATAACACAAGTCAATGAAGAAGTCTCAAAGAAATTTTAAAATTTTTTAATGAAATGAAAATACAACATATCAAATTTTATGAGATTCAGCTAAAACAGTGCTTAGAAAGCATATTTTAGGAAAGAAGAAAATTAAATATATATTTTACATGTGATCCACCTATTCTACTACTAGGTATTGACCTAAGAGAAATGAAAGCAAATGTCCATGCAAAGACTTGTATACAAATATTCATGCCAACTTTATTTGTAATGGTCCCAAATTGGAAATAAATATCAATCGACAGGTGAAAGAATAGACACAGTGCAGGATATTCATTCATACTATGGATACGTACTACATTAGTGAATCTGAAAATAATTTTTCTGAGTGAAAAGAAGCCAAATAAATGAGTACATAATGTATGATTACATTTATATAAAATTCTAGGAAATATAAACTAACTGCATAGGGATATAAAGCAAATTAGTGGTTTCTTAAGCATGAGGGAGGGGCAAGGAGGAACAGGAAGGAAGGATTCTAAAGGACATGAAGAAAAATTTGAGAGTGATGAATACATTCATTACGATTATATATCATTGTATATATCATCGATTGTGGTGATATATTAAAGTTTATTAAATTGTATTTTTTATGTGCAGTTTACTGTATGTCACTTACACCTCAATAGCTGTTAAAAAATAACAGTGGTATATCACTCTTTGAATGAACCCAAGATAATATAAATACTGCAGCATTTTTTAATTGCGAGAAAATTCATTGATATGCATAGATTTTAGCTGTACAGTTTAATGAGTTTTGATAGACACACCAATGTAACAACACACCAGTCAAGATAGAAAACATATCCATCAACCAAAAAAGTTTCCTCATGCTACTTTCCAGTTAAGCTCAACCCCCCACAGCCAAGCACTGGTTTGATTTCTATCACCTCAGATTAGTTTTGCTTGTGATAGCATATCACATAAACGCGTTTGTTGGCATGTATTCTTTTGTGTCTGGCCTCTTTCACTCAACAATGCTTTCGAGATCCATCAAGGTTTTTATGTATGTAAGTAGGTTTATTCATTTTTATTGATGAGTTGTGCTCCATCATTTATTCATGCATTGACCTGTTGATGGACATCTGGGCTGTTTCCAGTTTGGGTCTATTATGAATAAAGTTGCTATGAGCATTCTTACATAAGTGTTTTTTGCAGACATATGTTTTCTTTCCTTGGGTGAATATCCAGGGACAAGATTATTGGATCATTGGGTGGATTTATACTTAACATTTTAAGAAACTTCCCAGCGGCTTCCAACATGGTTGTACAATTTTATACTCCCACAGCAATATATAAAAAAACCCAGTTACTCCATATTCTACTTGGTGTTGTCAGTCTTTTTAATTTTAGCCATTCCAACTAGTGTATAGTGGCATTTTGTTATAGTTTCAACTTGCATTTCCTTGACGACAAATTACGTTTAGTACCTTTTAAGGTGTCTATTAATCATTCATGTATATTTTTAGAGAAGTTTCTGTTCAAATCTTTTGCCTATTTTTTATTAGACTGTATTTTTATAGGCTGTATATGTCCTTTATATATTCCTAATTTACATCTTTGGACAGATGTATATTGTAAACATATTCTTCTAGACTGTCGCTTGCATTTTTTCCCCTTAACAGTGTCGTTCAAAGAGCAGACATTTTAACTAATGAGAAAGCCTTATAATTTTTTTTCTTTCATGTCTTAGGAATTTTGTGTATTAAATAATCTTTTTTATGCTACGATCACAAACATTTTCTCTTTTGGATTCTTCTACAACTTTATAGTTTTAATTTTTATATTTAAATCTATGGCCCATACTAAGTTAATTTATATGTATGATATGACATGGGGGTTGAGGTTCATTTTTCCCCCATATGGATATCTAATTGTTTCAGCACCATTTATGAGAAGAACAGTCTTTCTAAATTAATTCACTTTGGCATATTTGTCTGTGTTTATTTCTGGACCCACTCACTGTTCTAACCGTTCTATCTCAGCCATCCAAATCACTACCCTTAGACAAATACCACACTTCCTACGTTACTGTAGCTTTACAGCAAATCGCTTGTGATCAGGTAGTGTAAGTCCTTCAACTTTATTCTTCTGTTTCAAGATTGACTTGGTTATTCTAGGTCCTTTGCTTTGCCAAGTAAAATTTGTGACCATTTTGACAACTTGATTATCTTTAGGGAAAAATTTTAAATAGTAAGAAATGTCTCTTACTTTCACTCGCATTTTCCAATTCTAGCACTCTATTCATTTGTGTAGATCCTAATTTCTGTTATTATTTTTTATCAGTCTGAAGGACTTCCTTTAACATTTCTTGCAATACTTGTCTGCTGGCAATGAATTCTCTCAGCTTTTATTTGTGTGAAGATGTTTTTATTTCACTTCAATTTCTGAAGGATATTTTCTCTAGGTGTAAAATTTTTTAGCACAGTAAAAACGCCATTGCATTGTCTTCTGGCTTCTGATGAGAAATAACGTCATTATTAGCTTTATTCCCCAAATGTCATGTCATTTCTTGGCAACTTTTAAGATTTTTTGACGTATTATTATGATGTGCCTCAGTGTGGTTTTCATTGTGTTTATCTTGTTTAGGTTTCATTGAGCTTCTTATAATTGGTTTAAGGTTTTTTAAAATATGGAAATTTTTCAGCTATCCTTTCTTCAAATATTTTTCTGCTTCTCCTCCTCTCTTTTCCACCATTATAATCCCAATTTCATGTATGTTATGTCACATGACCTTGTGACACAGGTCATTGAGGCTCTTTTTTTTTTTTTTTAAGCCTTATTTCTCTCTGTACTTCAGTTTGGAATGTTCCTATTACTTTGTCTTTAAGCTCACTGACAATGATCTTCTGCACTTTTTAGTACTCCGATTAAGACCATCCAGTGAACTTTTCACTTCAAGTATTATATTTTTCAATTCTAGATGTTCCATTTGGTTCTCTATGTAGCTTTCATTGTTTCCTCATTATATTCTTATTTCCCTTTAAATCCTTAAGTATATGTTAATAGCTTTTCCTTTAATAGACTTATTTTTTAGAGAAGTTTAAGGTTCACAGAAAAATTGAACTTAAATAGAGAGTTCTTCTACCCTCAAACCCGGATATATGCACAGCCTCCCTCTGAATCATCATCGTGCACCAGTGATATATTTGCTATAATTGATGAACCACAATAACAAATCATTATCACCTAAACTCCATAGTTTACATTAGGGTTCACTCCTGGTGTGTATATTCTATGGGTTTGGACAAATGTACAATGACATGTACTCACCATTATAGTCTCATAGAGAATAGTTTCACTGCTCTAAAAATCTTATGTGCTCTGCCTATTTATTCCTTCCAACCTCAAATCCCTGGCAACCAATGATTTTTTTATTGTCTCCATATTTTTGTCTTTTCCAGAATATCATTCATTTGGGACCATATCATATAAACTTTTTCGACTGGCTTCTTTCATTTAGAAATACACATTTACATATTCTCCACATCCATTCATGGCTTGAAATTTTATTTCTTTTTTTTTTTTTATAATTAATTTTATTTTATTATG
>NC_048219.1:40295450-40333086 GCF_002007445.2 Ailuropoda melanoleuca
CGAAATGTTATTCTTACCAATTTGCATGAGCACTTGAGATAGTGAGGATATTTTTATCTGTGCGTCTCTTTCCTTTTTAGGTTACATGAGCCCGAGAAGAACACCAGAGAAATAACCCAGGTACAGTCCTTGGTGAGATGCCCTTTCCCGGGAATCTCGATGGTGTGATTTCCTTGCCTCAACCCGAAATTTTATTTCTTTTTAGTGTTGAATAATATTGCATTGTCTGGATATGCCACAATTTATCCATTCACCTACTGAAGGACATCTTGGTTACTTCCAGGTTTTGGCAATTATCAATAAAACCACTAATAATTTGTGTACAGGTTTTTGTGGGTAAGTATTCAATCACATTGGGTAAATACTAAGGAGTGTGATTATGGACCACATGGTAACAGTATGTTTAGTTTTGTAAGAAACTGCCAAACTGTCTTCCAAAGTGGCTGAACCATTCATTGTGCAATCCCACAAGCTTGAATGAGAGTTCTTGTTCCGTATCTTTGCCACTGTTGATGGTGTCAGTGTTCTGGATTTTCATCATTCTAATAGGTGTGTAGTGGTATCTCGTTGTTTTAGTTTAAAATTCCCTAATGATATATGATGCTGAGCATCTTTTTTTATGGTCATTTGTCATGTGTATTTTTTTGGGGGGGAGTAGGTGTCTGTTAAGGTCTTTTGCCCATTTTTTGATCATGTTGTTTTTAATTATTGAGTTTTAAGAAATATTTGTATGTTTTGGATGCGTCCTTTAACAGATATACCTTTTGCAAATATTTTCTCCAGTCTGTGACTTACCTTCTCATTCTCCTAACAATGCCTTTCACAGAGGAGAAGTTTATCATGCCTTTGGTGTTAAATCTCCAAAGTCATTGCCATACTCTAAAATCATTTAGATTTTCTCCTATTTAACTTCTAGGAGTTTTGTAGTTTTGCATCTTACATTGAAGTCTATGGACTATTTTGGGTTAATTTTTGTGAGTGATATTAAGTTTGTGTCTGGATTCTTTATTTTGCATTTAAATGACCAGGTGTTTCAGTACCGTTGGTTGAAAAGACTACCTTTTCTCCGTTGTATTGCCTTTCCCCTTTTGTCAAAGATCAGTTGACTATAATTATGTGGATCTATTTTGGGGTTCTCTATTCTGTTCTGCTGATCCATGTGTCTATTCTTTTGCCAGTACCACACTGGCTTGACTACTATAGCTTTATAATAAGTCTTAAAGTCAGGTAGTGACTGTCCTCCAGCTTTGTTCTTCTCCTTCAATATTGTGTTGTCCATCCTGGGTATCCTGGACAAAATTCAACATCCATTTATCTTTGAAAATGTTTAGAAAACTAGAAAAAGAAGGAAATTTCCTCAAACCAATAAAAGGTATCTACAAAAAATTACACCTAACATCATATTTAATGATAAAATATTGAATACTTTTCCTTAAGTTTGGAACAAGACAAAGATATTTCCAATATTGGGGTAGGCAAAGATATCTCAAAGAGGACATGGAAAACATTAACCACAAAAGAAAAAAACTGATAGATAAGACTTCATTAAAATTAAAAACTTCTGCTATAAAAAGAAAAATATACTGGTAAGTCACTGACTTAGGCTAAATAGTTGTAATATATGTATCGTTCAAAGAGCTTGTTTCAGAATATATAAAATAAGCTCCTACAACTTGATTTTAAAAAAGAAACTCAATTTAAAATGGCAAAGGACTTGATCAAACATTACACAAAGAAGATATATAAGTGACCAAAAAAAGAACATGAATGAGTATTCAACATGATTAATCTTTAGGACAACATTAAAAGAACTGCCAACATCAGCTGTTACCAAGAATGTGGAGCAACTGGCAATCTTGTACATTGCTTGTGGCAGTGTAAGATGGGACAAGTACTTTGGAAAGGTATTTTGCAGTTTCTAAAAAAGTTAAACATGCATCTTTCCAATGACCCAAGATTCCATTTCTAGGTATTTACCCAAGATTAATTAAAACATAATATCCACAAAAAGACACAAAAATGACCAAAGCAGCTTTATCATAAAAAACCAAAACTGGAAACAGTCCAGGTGTCCAAACAGGTGGAATGAATATTCAAATAATTATGATATATTCATAAAATGGAACAGTACTGAGAAAAAAAATGAAATACTTATCGCACATCAGCCTTGATGAATCTCAAAAACATTATGTTGAGTGAAAGAAGCCAGACACAAAAGAATACAAGTGGTCCTTGAACAACACAGGTTTGAACTGCATGGGTCCACTTATACGTAGGATTTTTTTTAAAGAGTTAACAGCAAAAACCACAAGGCATTTATTTACAGCTGCCTACCCCACTCTCCAAAGATGGAATGGAAGGCAGCTGGCACAGAGGCAGTACTTGCTACATGAGTGCCTGGGGAGACATGGAGGGAAGATCTGCAGTTCGCCCTAAGTGAGGATAGGGTGGTCAGGTGGTGCATCCAGGGCTAGCAAGCAGAAGGCTGATCTAAAGCAAAAGAACACAGCCAGAGGGCAGTGATGGCATTGTGCAGGGAGCCCCATGCCCCCCAGAGTCCTCCACCCACGGCCTCTAGTGTTACTTCGGGGGGGTCATGGACCTTGGTCCTGTTGCAGGCCCAGTGCAGATTCTTCACTGTGGTGGCCCCCTGCCTCGTGGCCTCCTAGAGATCAGTGTACTCTTGTTTGGCTGCAGCTGAAATGGCCACCTCCAGGTTGTACACCTGGTATACAACTCCAGGCAGTGGTACAGCTCTATTGTGCCTCTAGACTGCTTTCACCACCCATAGGCCCACCCAGCAGCTGCTGTTGCTGAGCTGACACCACCAGACTGCAGAACTTTGTCATTCTGGGGCAGTCCCTCCCGCTGCCCCTGGCCCAGGCTAGCATAGTACAAAACTGTAAATATATTTTTTTCTTATGATTTTATTAATAACATTTTCTTTTCTCTAGGTTGTTTTATTGTAAGAATACAGTATATAATACATATAACCTACAAAATGTGTGTTAATTTACTGTTTATGCTATTGGTAAGGCTTTCAGTCAACAGTAGGCTATTAGTAGATAAGTTTTGGAGGAATCAAAAGTTATACTTGGAGTTTCAACTGTGCCAGGATTATCATCCCTAAGCCCTGCCTTGTTCAAGGATCAACTGAACTTACTATATGAGCCCATTATTATCTATGATATACCAATACAATTAATCTATGATGAGAAATATCAGATTAAATACCTGTTTGTGGGGGTTAAGGTTTAACTGGAAAATAGCACAAGGGAAATTTTTAGGGTTTGTTATTTATTCTAGGCAATGGGAAGTTACTGAAGGCTTTTTAACAGTTCAGTGCCACCATGTTCACACCGTGTATAGGATACATCAGCACACCAAGATAGTAGAGTGGAAAGAGAGTTGGAATGAGAGCAGAAGAACTCGGTTGAATGCCTAGCTTGGTCATAGACTCTAAACTTGGAAAGTTTCTATGCACTTCATCTTCTTCACTCAAAAATTGAAAGGTTAAATTAATCTCTAAAATCTTTCAAAATACTCTGTGAACATATGAGATGACATTTGTAGCAAGGAGAACAGGAAGAATGCCCTTGCAATAAAATTAAGGAAAGGTAATAAGCACCAGAGCCTGAAAGGTGTGAATGGCAATGGAGAGGGCTTTAAATGAGAAAATAATTCAATGCAGGGGCAAGAGAGAGAAAAGAGCCATGGAAGGTTATGAAGATTTTAATCTAAGGGACTACCTCTTTTTGTGGGCTCTGTAGTTTGAACTCCAATGTTACTTGGATTTTTAATGCTAAAAGCTGTATAAATGTGTCTTTTGATAAGTGATAACCCAGTCTGGAGGTTACATTTAGAAATAATAACTCCATTTAATCCTTGTAATTATTTGAGTTTGTCTAAATGTTATTTTTTAAAATATTTTATTTATTTATTTGTCAGAGAGAGAAAGAACACTAGAGCACAAGCAAGGGGAGTGGAAGGCACAGGGAGAGGCAGCCAGAGGGAGAAGCAGGCTCCCGGTTGAACAATCCCTGCGTGGGATTTGATCCCACGATCCTGGGATCATGAGCTGAGCCAAAGACAGAGGCTTAACCACCTGAACCACCCAGTATCCCCAAATGTGATTTTTAAAAATACCTTTTAAAACAGGAAGCTGATGATAAGCTGCAAGTTTTGGCTGAAATAAATTTTCCATTAGAACTCGTTCCATAAAAAATAAATCCTGACGAAACTTATCAGATTTCATTATTGACTCTGAGTGATCTTCTTCATCATCACGGATTTTAGTCAGAATTACATTTTCTATATCCATTAAAGAACTAGCTTCACTATCTGTAAAATACAAACATGATGCAATGATAAAATAATTTAAATAGCATTAGATGATACATGTATTACAAAAATCACATTTTGTCATTACTATTTGTTTTCCTCCAATATTCAGCAACTTCAATAAACACTTATTGAATATCTTTTATGTACCAAGCACATGGAAGATATACATATATTATCTCATTTTGGAATTCTTAACCACTCAAAAATGTACTGTTTATCAGAAGATAAGCAATGATAACCTCATAGGTAATTTATATCTCTATACATTGTTATTCAAATTGAAATAAGATTATTAGTCTTCAGATAGAGGTCTGATTTGATTATTGTTTTTTAGAAATGCTACACCACTGTGTTAACTTTTTATTGATGCTAAAATAAACTACCAAAAACTTAAGTGGAGTAAAACCATGCAAATTTATTATTTTGGAGTTCAGTAGGTTAGAAGTCTGACCCAGGTCTCATTGGGCTAAAACCAAAAAGTTAATAGCATCATGTTCCTTTCTGGAGACTCTAGAGAATTCATTTCCTTATCTTTTTCAACTTCTAGAGGACAACCACACCCTTCTTGAAAGACAACATCATCACATCTCTCCAACCTTCTTCTGTTATTACATATCTCTATGACCACAGCTCAGAAAGGTCTCTACTTTTAAGTACCCATATGTTTAGATTGGGTTCTCCCATTCTACTAACAGAAACCACAACAAAGGCTCTTGGCCACATTTTGCCCTCATTCTTTTTGCCTCCTACCACAAATCCTGGTGCTTTTCTGTGTACCCCACAACATAGAATGTCCCCTCCTCTTGAGATCTGTGAATATAACAAGCTATCTTTTCAATGGCAATAGTGTCCCAATCTGCTGGCATTGCCATGCCTAAATAAAATCCACATTAAAAAAAATCATCTATAAGAAATGCAATTTAAATGTAAAGACACAAATAGATTAAAGGTAAAGAAATAGAGCAATATATACTACGTTAACAGTAATCAAAAGAAGATGGAGTCTATACTTAATTTCAGATGAAGTAGACTTCAGAGCAAGGAAAATTATCAGAAATCAAGCGGAGCATTGCATCATAATAAGGAAATCAATTCTCCAAAAACACACAGCAATCCTAATCATTTATGCAGCAGAAAACAAGACTACAAAGTATTTAAGGCAAAAACTGATAGAACTGCAAGGAGAATCAGAAACATCCACTGTTATAATTGGAGACTCTAACATTATTTTAATAGAATACATGTTTTTCTCAAGCTCATTTGGAATGCTCGCCAAGCTAGACCACATTCTGGGCTACAAAGCACACTTCAACAAATTTAGAAGAATAGAAATCATACAAAATATGCTCTCAGACCACAGTGGAATTAAACTAGAATTCAACAAAAAGATAGCTGGATAATCCCAAAATATTTGGAAATTTTTAAAAAATACATAAATAAAAAATAGGTCAAAGAAGTCTCAAATGAAAATTTCAAATATTTGAACTAAATTAAAATAAAATATAACTTATCAAAATGTGTGAGATGCAACAAAAAGAATGCTTAGAGGGAAATTTACAGCTTTGAATGCATATATTAGAAAATAAGAAAGATCTAAAAATTAGTAATCTAAGCTTCCATCTCAGGGCACTAGAGTAAGAAGAGCAATATAAGCCTAAAGCTAGCAGAAAACTAATATATATAAAAATTAAAGCACAAATCAGTGAAATTGAAAACAGGAAATCATCAGAAACAATCAATGAAATTACAAATTGTTTCTTTGAAAAGATCAATAAAATTCATAATCATCAGCCATGCTAACCAAGAAAAAAAGTAGAATACATAAATTGCCAATATGAGCAATAATAGAGGTGTCATCACTACTGATCCCATAGATCAAAGGAATAATAAGGAAAAACTGTGCATAACTCTATGTCCACAGATTTGATTACTTAGATGAAATGGAAAAATTCCTTGAAAGACATAAATTGCCAAAACTCACACAAAGCGAAATATATCATCTGAATAGGCCTATCTCTATTAAAGAAATTGAATCAATAATTAATAAATTTCCAAAATAGAAAATAGGCCCAGATGGTTTTACTGGTGAATTATATCAAACATTTAAGACCTGCTTATATGATCTATTTCAGAAAGTAAGTAGAAGGAACACCTCCCAATTCATTTTGTTGGGCTGGCATTACTCTAACACTAAAACCAGATGAAGACATTACAAAATAGGAGAATTAGAGAACAATATTGCTAATGAAAACAACACAAAAATCCTCAACAAAATATTAGCAAATCAAATCTAACAGTGTATAAGAAGAATTATATACTCCAAAAAAGTAGGGTTTCTTCCAAGTATGCAAAGCTAGAGCAATACTTAAAAATCAATTAATGTAATTCATTCCATCAACAGGCTAAAGAAAGAAAATTACATTAGATTCAGAAAACTCTTGACAAAATCTAACACCCCTTATGATAAAAAGTCCCAGGAAACTGGGGCATCTGGGTGACTCAGTTGATTAGGCATCTGACTCCATTTCAGTTCTGGTCATGATCTCGCGGTCATGATCTCAGGGTCCTAGATTAAGCATCGAGTCAGGCTCTGTGTTCACTAGGGGGTCTGCCTTTCTCCCTCACCCTCTTCTTCTCCCCCACTCACACTCAGGCTCTCCCTCCCTCTCTCTCTAAAATAAATAAGTACATCTTAAAAAAAAAAAAAAAAAGCTCCCAGGAAACTAAGAATAGAAGTGAATTTCCTCAACTTGATTTTTAAAAAATCTATGAAAAACCTACAACTAACGTATTTAATGGTGAAAATCTGAAAATTTCCCTACTTAAGTAAGGAATAAGGTTAGGATGTCCCTCTCACCACCTTTATTCAATATCATACTTCTAGTAACACAATAATTCAATAATTCAATAATTCAAGGAAAAGAAATGAAATTTATACAAATTTATACAAATTGGAAATTTATACAAATTTATACAAATTGGAAAGGAAAGGAAATTTATACAAATTGGAAAGGAAATTTATACAAATTGGAAAGGAAAGGAAAAATCTTTGTAGATGACACAGTTGTTTATGTAGAAAATCCCCCCAAAAAATCCCCCCAAAAAATTGTCAAAAAGATAAAATTCTCCAACTAATAAGCAATTATAGCAAGGTCACAATATACAAGATTAATATAGAAAAGTCAATGCCTTTCATATAAATGAGTAATGAACAATTGAAAATTGAAATAAAAATCATAATATTCATATTAGTACTAAAAAGTTAAATGCTTAAGGTATCAATCTAATAAAACATGTACAAGATCTACATGAGGAAACTACAAATCTCTGATGAAAGAAATCAAAGATCCAAGCAAATACATTTTCATGAATAGGAAATCTCTGATTTGTTAAGATGCCAATGCTTTCCAATTTGATCTATAGATTCAATGCAATCCCAATCAAAATCCCACCAAGCTATTTTACAGATGTTGACAAACTGATTCTCAAGTTTGTACAGAGAGTCAAAAGACCAAGAATAGCTGACACAATACTGAGGAAGAACAAAAGACTGACACTACCCAATTTTAAAAATTACTACCTAGCTCCAGTTAACCAAAACAATGTGATATTGGAGAAAGAATAGACAAAATTGATCAGTGGAACAGAACAGAGAGCTCAGAAATAAGACCACACAAATATAGCCAACTGATATTTGACAAAGGAGCAAGAAAATTCAAGGAAGTCCTTTCAACAAATGAACTGGACATTCATATGTCAAGAAAATGTAGACATAGAATTTGTGACTTTCACAAAAATTAACTGAAATTAACCTTAGACCTAAATATAAAATGCAAAACTATAAATTTTTGTAAGACAACATAGGAGAAAATCTAAGTGGTTTTGGGTTTGGTGATAAATCTTTGGATTCAAGTCCAAAAGTACAATCTGATAGAGAAAAATAATGTTAAATTGGACTTTATTAAAGTTGAAAATTTCTGGTCTGTGAAGGATTGTTAAGAAAATGAAAAGACAAGCCCCAAACTGAGAGAAAATTTGGTTATCTGAAAAGGACTTATTTTGTAATTCAAAAACTCAACGATAAGAAAATAAACAGCCCAATTTTAAACATGACAAAAATTCAAATAGACATTTCAGCAAAGAAGATCCACATATGCCAGTAAATATATGAAAAAATGTTCAACATCACATGTCATTAAGGATTTGCAAATTAAAACAATAATGAGATACCACTACACACTTGTTAGAACAGCTTAAAAACTTTTTAAAGTAACAATATCAAATGCTGACAAGAATGAGGAGCAACAGCAACACTCATTGCTGATGTTACGTAATACAAAATGGTACAACCACTTTGGAAGACAGTTTCATAGTTTCTTAAGAGTCTAAGCATATTCCTACCTTATGATCCAGCAACTGTACTCCTAGGTATTAACCCAAATGAGGTGAAAAGTAATATCAATACAAAAGCCTACACATGAATGTTTATAGCAGCTTTGCTCATAGTCACCAAAAACTAGAGTCAATCAAGAAATCCTTCAATAAATAAATAAACAAATCATGGTACATCCATATAATTTAACATTACCTAGTGATAAAAATAAATGAGGTCTCAATTCATGAGAAGACACAGAGGAAACTTAAATGCATATTGTTCAGTGAAAGAAGCCAGTCTGAAAAATGGCTACCTATTGTATGATTCCAACTACATAACATTTTGGGAAAAGCAAAACCATAGACATAATAAAAAGATCAGCAATGGTCAGAGCTACAGAGTAGGGAGGAATGATGAGTAGGTGGAGCACAGGGGATATTCAGGTCAGCGAAACAATTCTGAATGCAACTGTAATGATAGAAACACGTCATTATGCATTTGCCAAAACTCATAGGACTGTATATACAACATGAGGAGTGAAACTTGATGTAAATTAAGGATTTAAGTTAATAATAATATATCAATATTGACTCATCAATTGTAAAAAATGTACCACACTGATGCCGGATGTTAGGAATAGGGGAAGCTGTGGTGGGGGAGGAATGAAGGAAGAAATTATAAGGATCTCTCAGTACTCTCTGCTCAACATTTCTGTAAATCTAAACCTGTGCTTGAAATGTCTATTACCTTTTCAAAATCTAAAGCTCTCTAAAAAAAAAAAAAAAGCCCATTAGAGAAAATAATTTTTCCCTGTGAACTGAGCTAGGGTCTTACACATATTCAAAGATGAAAATCATGGTCCTTCCCCCCCCCCGCTCAAATATAATAGAAGGTTAAAATACAACCTGTACATTCAAAGTTTAAATGGAATAGAAACACTTCTTAAACCAAATATGGATCATATTTAACTTTTTTCTCTTTGTGTTTGAATTATAAAATCTCAGAGGCAAAAGGAACCCTGGAGATGATCTAGTCCTGGTTTTTATCTGAATCTCCCTTACATTCTGCATAAATCTGATTGCTCAGCTCTGTTGCCAATCTTTGTCTATTTTTTTATTTTCTCCCTTTTCCTAGTTCTGGTCTCCCCTACCGCCTTAATTGGCTATAACACTAAAAGTATATTTTTATTTTGAATTGTAGTTCTTGAATATGGCTTTATTACCCCTTTTTGCTTTTAAAAACACAGCCATATATACAAGAAATAAAAAATCCACAAATTGAGACATTTTTCTTTGAGGATCTTCCACTTACACTTTTTCTGTGTGTCAATGCCTTAATAGAGGTGGAGTACATATATCCGATTTTGAAGTCCCAATGTAATTTTCAGTCTAAGATTGATGTTTTTCCTAGCAATTTTTGGTAGGAAAAAATTTAACTTCTAAAAGCAAAACTACTATATGGACATTAACATTTAAGCAAAAAAATGTTTCTTTAGTAATAATTAATAATTCATTCTTCCCCTTCATTGTTCTCTAGGAAAATAAACTGGTGTTCATTACAAACAACTTTAAGTAAAACATGGCTATAGTGTACAGGACTGTAAACATAATTTTTTAAAACAAAAGAATAAAGATAACACAAAGTTTCAATTTTTTGAAATATTAAACTTAAGATACAATGATAGACCAAAATATTAGGTGGTAAGTCCTGAAGATCCAGAGTTTCTGAAGGAAATGTAGTCAGTTATAAATAAGATAATTATTTTCTGAAAATTATTAATTCTCTTTAAACTTGATATTTCAAAAATATTTCCTCATTTATTATTTTTAAATATTACATTTGTCTTTGGGTAAAATGGGTGAAAATAGAAATATTTCAATTTAATTTATGAAAATTTACCAAAACTCTACCAAAACTTGCCAGGGTATAGTTATTCTGAAATAAGGACTACCCGTTATATGTAGTGATATCATTTTATAAGGAAAATGACTCAGAAGTTCAGAATAGGGAGAATAAAACTGTATAACTGTATAACCACAAAACAATCAGAAATGACACTAACAAATTTCTTATAACTGGACTTTGTAAAAATTCTTCCATATTACTAAGTGTATTTGGAAAGTTAAAATTTTGTGTTGACTTTAATTAAAGCATTTAATCTCAAAACTTAGAATACTAACAGCTGAAGTTGTAATGCAGGATTTCTCAACCTTGGTAGTGTTACATTTTGGCCAGGTAATTTCTTGTTGTGGGGGCTGTTCTGTGTACCAAAGGATCGTTAGTAGTATCACTGGCATTGACCCAAAAGATATCCTCATAGTCATGACAACCAAAAATGTCTCCAGATATTGCCAAACATCCCCGGTGGGAGGTAAAATCACGCCCAATTAAAAGCTATGGTTGTTAATTTTATCTCCATTTTAAGTTGTCACAAAGTTAGCATACATTCTTTTTCCTAGAAACTGTACAGTCTACAGAAAGAAAAAGAAAAATTATGGAACCCACATGTTCCCATATATATGAAAGAGAACTTAAGAGCAAGTAAAGAAGAAACAGAGGAAGACAGAATCTTTGAAACTCTTGACAGGTATCCAAGAAAAATTAAATTTTTTTAGTTCAGAGTCCAAGATGATGTGAAAGAGTAACAATGCTATTTTTGAGTAAAAGTGGTACTTTTATGTTCCACCAGAAAGTAAGTACCATACCTGTTAAGAAAGAATTTATTTATAACGGCATGTGAAAACATCATTTAAAAAAAAACTGAAAGAGGGGCACCTGGGTGGCACAGTCATTAAGCGTCTGCCTTCGGCTCAGGGCGTGATCCCAGCGTTGTGGGATCCAGTCCCACATCGGGCTCCTCCGCTAGGAGCCTGCTTCTTCCTCTCCCTCTCCCCCTGCTTGTGTTCCCTCTCTCGCTGGCTGTCTCTATCTCTGTCAAATAAATAAATAAAATCTATAAAAAAAAAACCAACAACAACTGAAAGAGTGCTCGCTTCGGCAGCAACACAGTAATATTGGAATGGTACAGAAAAGATTAGCACAGCTCCTGTGCAAGGATGACATGGGAATTCGTGAGGCATTCCATTAAAAAAAAAAACCGAAATAAATGAAATCTTACTTTTTTCTATAGTACTCCCTATTACTCTTTGCTCTCGATCTTTAGAAGGTATACTTGCTTTACTAGTTGATTCAAGCATAGATTGTTTTGTTGGTAAAGGTGAAAGATCCATAGCATTATAAGAATCATACAAATCCCAAGTGCTGGACATTACACCTAAATCAAGAGAAAGAAAGGTAAAAATTATTTTGAACCAAATTCTAATAGGTTAGCTTATACATAACTAGTTATAGCAAAATCTAAGATAAGAACATCAACTGTTTAAGAAAAGAATACTATTTTTTACAATGGCAGGAAGTAAAAATGAAAAAGAAATAAATCATGAGGACAGGTTGAGATCCTTAGCTATCACACTTTTGCACCTACACACACATTAGTGTTTTCATGATAACTCCAAATTATCCTCACCATCCTTCTGATCCCCACACCTCTCTCCCCTCTATCCCAAGCTGATGGTGCATAATCTCATCCATCTGTCAGTATAGGTCTTGCCTGATATGGATTTGGACAACCATGTCACAGTAAGGATTTAACGTTCCTTTACTTACGGTTAACATGTTTATATTCTATAGAACTTTTAATTTATTATCATTTAATTCCACTTTAATTCCATTTAATTCCAAAAAACTCCTATATACTTATGAGAAAAGATTATACTTGTTGGGAAATTGGTAGACTGTGTTCTCAAGAAACTTGTAGAGTAATATGGTTATTATTTTTCTTTCTAAAAATTTTGTTTACATTGGCTACAATTTCTTCAAATGAGCAAATATAGCAATGGTCTCCAAACAAAAATTGGACATGTTACTTGTCTCCAAATAAAAAAAAAAAGTTCCACCCTTTTCATTACTGATAGAACAATGAAAGGTTCATGTAACAATTATTTTATCAGTGATCATGAAATAAAATACTCCTACTTGCTAAACTTGCAAAAGCTTAAAGTACAGTGATTTTCTCTGAAAATCAAAACAAGGTCTGGGTATAATAAATGCAACCACTTCATTGTTATAACTTTTATTTTCATAAAATAAAATGAAGGAGCTCTGGATTTCACAATGTTTTCAATTAGTAAGAATGTTAACTCACATTTCATAATAACATTTCTATTTTATTGAACTTAATAATATCTAACAAAGTTATACACAGAATAAATACCGTCTATTTTGCTGAATTTAAAAGGGTACAATTTCCATGTTCATAAAGTAAAAGACCATAAAAAGAAATTGTCTTCAAATATTGAAATACCTAACCTTCTTTTTCTTCCTTTAACTGAAAGTTTAGTAATTTGAGTATATAGGAATATATTGTTACATCATCAGCAATAATTGCTACATAAATAAGGGTACTGTGCTATAAATGAGCAATGCAAAATGTTAGGGTGATTTAAAGTTGTTTCTTGTTTGAAGATAAATAACATTGGTAAGTTTAGTTTGTGTACCATCATGAGATTTTTACATTTGAATAAATTAACCTAAGAAATAAAAAATCTCAAACCACATGCCATAATATCATGTACAAAATGAAACACTAAATAATGAGTGATTGTTTTTTGTTCACTTTTTGGAAGGGCATTGGAGTTTTTTAAGTTTTTATTAACAGTTAACATACGGTGTAATATTAGCTTCAAGTATACAATTTAGTAATTCAACACTTCCATACAACACCTGGTGCTCCTCACAAAAAGTGCATTCCTTAATCTTCATCACCCATTTAACCCATTCTTCCACACACCTCCCCTCTGATAATCACAAGTTTGTTCTCTATAGTTGAGTCTGTTTCTTGAAAAAAAAAATTGATCGTGACTTTCCAATTTTATACCGGTATATTCTACTAAAGAAAGTTTTAACTAGTATCAGAAAAAAGTATTCCCAACTATACCTGTGTTTTGAGCATTTCTGAGTCTAGGATATGTCTAAATAGTTTTTACCCATTTTAAAATATTGTTTCTATCTACTAGTTTAATTCAGACTATAAAAAGAGAGCGATTAGCCATATAACATTTATAGAAAAATAATTTTTAGCTGAGTAAAAAGATATGCTCACTATTAAAAAAGAAAAAAAAAGATAAATATGACTTGTATATTCATCACCCAGAGATAATATCTGCTAACATTTTGGTGTATGTCCTTCCAGATTCACATATAAACAAATACATATATGTATTTTTTTAATAAAAATGAGCTCATAGCACATGTTTTATAAAAAACACTTTATTATAGTATAATATACATAGAAAACAAGCTGGCTTTATGAAATCTACAGTTGTAGGATTTAACTATATTTTTAAAAGTCAGCCAGGAATAGTAATACATTTATTGAATTATCCATTTATTTGAAATGTCACTTTTATCATAAATTACTATATGTATACTGTTAGACGGGAAACTTTTTCCTCACTTTCTGTGAATCTTTACAGGGACCTTCAACTAAATTAACACCTTGGCCTCTCTATGTCCCTCATTCACTCATTACCAGAGAAAAAGTGACTAATCCCATAGGAGAGTTTAGGAGAAGAAATTGCGCTCAGCCACTTTTGGATTCTTTTGTTAAGTCTGTTCAGTGGAAGAAAGCATGATTTCTGATCTGTTCTCACTCCTAAAAAGGAGGTCTGTGCTTGTCTAGATGTGCCAATTATGGCTGGTAAGATCTATTCTGAAAGGAAGAAATGGTAAGTCCACTGTGTTGCAGATTTGAAGCTACATTTTTTCAATTATCTTTATTAGTAATAAAGCTAATATTTGATTTCCATCTCTGACTCATGAATCTCTTTCAATTTCATCCCAAATGAATGGAAACAACAGGACATCCACATGCAAAAAATGAATCCAGACACAGATCTTATATCCTTTACAAAAATTAACTCAAAATTGATTATAGATGTAAAGGTAAAAAGTGAAACTATGAAAATCCTAGAGGATAACATAGAAGAATATCTAGATGACCTTCACTATAATGATGACTTTTGGTATGGAAAGGTATGATTGCTAAAGCAAAAATTGGTAAGTTGAACTTCATTAAAATTTAAAATGTCTGTTCTGTGAAAGGCAATGTCAAGAGAATAACAAGACCAGCCATATACTGGAAGAAAACATTTGCTAAAGCTACATCTGATAAAGTACTGCTGACCAAAATATACATGTATTTCTTAAAACACAACAAGAAGGAAAAAAATTTTAAATGGGCCAAGGAGCTTAACAGACACTTCACCAAAGATATACAGATGGCAAATATTTTATGAAAATATGCTCCACATCATATGTCATCATGGAAATACAAATTAGAATAACAATGAGATGCCACTGCACACCTATTAGAATGGTCAAAATCTGGAACACTGACAACACAAAATGTTGGTGAGAACATGGAGCAACAGGAACCCTCCATTATTGCTGACAGGAATACAAAATGGTGCAACCACTTTGGAAGAAACTTTGTTCCTTACAAAACTAAAAACACTGTTACCATATGATTCAGCAATATGTTCCTTGGTATTTACCCAAAGAAATTAAAAGCTTATTATGTCTACACAAAAACCTGCACAGAGATGTTTATATCATCTTTATTGATAATTGCCAAAACTTAGAAACAATCAACATACCCTTCTGTAGGTGAATAGATTAGATTTTGTCCTCTCCAGAGAGAAACTTCTGACATCTTTTAGAGTAGAAGAGAGGAATTTGCTCAAAGCATGTATCTGTACTTGATTCTTTTTTGTAACTGAATAATATTTCATTGAATATATTTTACACATTGTGTTTATCCACTCATCCACTTATGGACATCTTGAGTTGTTTCTACTTTTTGATTATGATAAATACTGCTGCCATGAATATGTGTGTACCTGTATTTGATTACCTGTTTTCAATTCTCTGGGATATCTATCATCTATCTATCTATCTATCTATCTATCTATCTATCTATCTATCTATCTATCATCATCTAGGAATGGAATTGCTGGGTCATATGATAATTCTATTTAATTGAGGAACTACCAAACTGGTTTTCATGGCAGCTGCACCATTTTGCATTCCCACTGGCTGTGTATTATGGTCCCAATTTCTCCACATCCTTGTTAACAATTGTTATTTTCCATTTTTAATCATAGTCATCTTAATGGGTGAGAAATGGTAACTTGTGGTTTTGATTTGCATTTCTGTAATGATTAATGATGTTGAGCACTTTCATGTGCTTATTGGCGATATGTATATATTCTTTGAAGAAATATCTATTTAAGTCCAATGTTCATTTTTTAATTAGGTTGCTTGTCTCTTTATTCTTGGATTATAAGTATTCCTTATATATTCTGGATACTGGAACTTTATGAAAGGTAGGATCTGCAAATATTTCCTCCCATTATGTAGGCTTTCCTTTCACTTTTTCAATAATGTTCTTTTATGTACAAAAAGTTTTTTGATGAAGGTCAATTTATCTATTTTTTTCCTTTGTTCTTTCTGCTTTTAGTGTCATATCTTATCAATGGACAAGAATCCATTGTAAAAGCAAAGGGTAAAAATATTTATCTCAGTGCTTTCTTCTAAGAGTTCTATCATTTTAGCTCTTACATTTAAGTCACTGTTCCATTTTGAGTTAATTTTTGTAGATGGTATGAAGTACAACTTTATTCTTTTCATGTGGCTATCCAGTTGTCCCAGTGCCATTTGTTGAAAAGACTATTTTTCCTCCATTTAATGGTCTTGGCATCTTTATAAAAAAATCAGTTGACCATATATGTGAGAGTTTATTTCTGGGCTCTCTATTCTATTCTTTTGGTCTATATACCTGTGTTTATGCTAGTACAACCCTATTTTGATCACTGTAACTTAACAAGTTTTCAAAACAGGAAGTGTGGTTAAGAACTGTTCTTTTTCAAGATTGTTTTGGCTATTTGGAGGGTCCTTTGATATCCATAGAATGATTTATTTTTTTATTTCTGCAAAACATCTTTGGGGGCTTTGATACGTATTGTGTTGAATCCGTAGATTGGTTTGAGGATTTACATCTTAATATTATGTTGCTCAAACCATAAACACAGGATATCTTTTCACTTACTCAGGACTTCTTTAATTTCTTTCAGCAATGTTTTGTAGTTATCAGTATACAAGTCTTTCTCCTTTTTGGTTAGATTTATTCCTAGTTTTTTATTATTCTAGATGCTACTGTAAGTGCAATTATTTTCTTAATTGCTTTTTTGAATTTTCATTGATAGTGTATAAAAATACAACTGAATTTTTTGTGTTGATTTTGTATTCTGAAACTTACTGAACTTATTAGCTCTAATAGTTTTTGTGTGAATTCTTTAGGATTTTCTATACTTAAGATCATGTTATCTGTGAATAAAGATACTTTTATTTCTTCCTTTCTGACTTAATATCTTTTACTTCTTTTCCTTGCCTAATTGCTTACACTAGAACTTCCAGTACAATGTTGAATAGAAGTTGAGAAAACAGTCTGGATAGAATAGATTTTATCTATTTTATCTATTTTATCCTTGCTCTGTTCTTCATCTTATGGGGAAAGCTTCCAGTTTTTCACCAGTGAGCATAACACTAGCTGTGGGGTTTTTAAAAATGCCATTTATCAGATTGGGAAAATTCTTTTCTATTCCTAATTTGTTGAGTATTTTTATCATAAGACTATGTGTATTATATTGATTGACTTATATATGGTGAATCACCCTTGCATCATTGGGATAAACACACTTGGTCATAGTGTATAATCCATTTAATGTGGAGCTGATTCAGTGTACTAGTATTTTATTGAGGATTTTTGCATCCACATTCATAAGGAACACTGGTATTAGTTTTCTTTTCTTATGATGTTTTTGTCCGGCTTTGGTATCAGAGTAATGCTGGCCTCATGATTGGTAAGTGGTTCTCTTCCATTTTTTGGAAAACTATTTTTTGAAGGGTTGGTGCTGCTTCTCCTTAAATGACTTGTAGAATTCACTAGAGAAACCATTTGGTCCTGAAATTTTCTTTTCTTTTTTTAAGATTTTATTTATTTATTTGAGAGAGAAATAGAGAGAGAGACAGAGAGCGAGCACAAGTTGGGGGAAGGGCAGAGAAAGAGGGACACGCAGACTCCCTGCTGCACAGAGAACCCAATGCAGGGCTCAATCCCAGGACCCTGAGATCATGACCTATGCCGAAGTCAGCCAGCCCCTTAACCAACTGAGCCACCCAGGCGCTCCTGGGATTTTCTTTGTTAGGAAGTTTTGATTATTAATCCAGTCTCTTTATTTATTATAGCTCTGTTCAGATTTTATATTTCTTTTTGAGTCGGTTTTCACAAGTTGTGAGTTTCTAGAAATGTGTCTATTTCATTTAGTTATCTAATTTATTGACATATGTTCTTTTTTTTAAATAATCTATTTTAATGCTGTAAGGTCAGTAGTAATGTCCCCACTTCCATTTCTCATTTAGTAATTTAAATCTTCTCCTATTTTTTCTTAGTTTAACAAAAATTTTGGCAGTTTTGTTGATCATTTCAAAGTACTAACTTTTAGTTTCATTGATTTTTGTTTATTCTCATTTTGCTTATCTCCACTCTAATTTTTATTATTTCTTTCCTTATGCTGGCTTTTGGTTTAGTTTTGTCTTCTTTATCTTATTCCTTAAGGTGTGAAGTTATTGATTTGAGATTTCAATTTTTTTATTGAAGTTGATACATAATGCTACATAAGTTTCAAATGGAGATCTTCTTTTTTAATGTATCTACAGCTATAAATTTCTCTCTAAGCACTACTTCCACTATAAGTTTTGCTATGTTGTAGTTTCATTCTCATTCATCTCAAAATACTGGTTGTTTATAAGAGTATGCTGTTTAATATCCAAATATTTTAAAATTTTCCAGTTTTCCTTGTTATACATTATGAGTGTCATTACATTGTGGCAGAAAAGATTTCAATTTTTAAAATTTTATTACTTCTTGTTTTGTTATCTAACATAATGGTGTATTTTGGAGAGTTTTCCATGTGAATTAGAGAAAAAAATGTGTATTCTGCTGTTTGGAGATGGTGTGTTCTGTGTATGTATGTATGTCATGTCTAGTTTCTATTATTATTCAAGTCCTCTATTTTCTTATTGATAATCTGTCTGGTTGTTCAGTCCATTATTGACAGTGGAGTACTGAAGTGTCACAACTCTTTATTGCAGAACTGTCTATTTCTCCCTTCAATCCTGTCAATTTTTGCTTCATATCTTTGGAGGCTCTCTTGTTAAGTACATATATGTTTATAATTGTTGTTATCTTCTTTATGGATTGACTCTTTTATCAATATATAATGTTCTTTGGCCTTGTAACAATTTTATATAAAGTCTACTGTGTCTGATATTAGTAAAGCCATCTCAGCTTTCTTTAGTTGCTATTTACAACCTTTCATTTTACATATTTTTTCTGTGGATTTAAAGTGAGTCTCTTGTTAGACAGCATATACTTGGATCATGTTTAGTTTTTTTTGTAATCCATCCTATCAATATCTTTTATTTGGAGAGTTTAATCCATTTATTTAAAGTAATTATTGTTCAGGAAGGACTTCTGCCATTTTTCTGTCTTCCTTATGTCTTATGTTTTTGTTCCTTAATTCTCCCATTACTGTCTTCTTTTGTGTTTACTTGATTTTTCAATAGTGTTCTGCTTTGATTCCTTTCTAATTTTCTTTTTTGCAATTTTTAAGTTATTTTCTTGGTGGTTGCCTTGGAGATTACAAATACTTTCTTAAAATTTTAACAATCTTTTGTGAATTAATACTACCTTACTTCAGTAGTATAAAGGAACTCCTGTACAGCTCTATCACACCCACTTTGTTATGTCACAAATTACATCTTTTTTTTTTAAGAATTTTATTTATTTATTTGACAGAGATAGAGACAGCCAGAGAGAGAGGGAACACAAGCAGGGGGAGTGGGAGAGGAAGAAGCAGGCTCCTAGTGGAGAAGCCTGACGTGGGGCTCAATCCCAGAACGCTAGGATCACGCCCTGAGCTGAAGGCAGACGCTTAATGACTGTGCCACCCAGGCGCCCCACAAATCACATCTTTATACACTGTGTGCCTATTAGTATAGATTTATAATTATTGTTTTATGTATTTATTTTTTTTAGTTTATTTTTTATTTTTAGATTTTATTTCTTTGACAGAGACAGAGACAGCCAGCGAGAGAGGGAACACAAGCAGGGGGAGTGGGAGAGGAAGAAGCAGGCTCCCAGCAGAGGAGCTTGATGCGGGACTCAGTCCCTGGACTCCAGGATCACGCCCTGAGCCGAAGGCAGATGCTTAACGACTGAGCCACCCAGGTGCCCCTTATGTATTTACTTTAAATTATATTGCAAAAAAATAGAGGAGAGACAAACCAAAATTACAATACTGGCTTTTGTATTTACCTTTGTAGTTACCTTTACCAGTGTTCTTTGTTTCTTCACATGTCTTCAAGTTACTGTCTGGTGTCCTTTCATTTCTGCCTGAATGACTGACTCCTTTTAGCATTTCTCATAAGTCTATTCTCCTAGTGCTGAATTGCCTTAGCTTTTTTTTTATCTGGGAATATCTTAATTTCTCCTTCATGGGAATATATTTAATCTTAATTATTTAACTTAATTTCTCCATCATAAGAATTATTTGAAGGATACAGAATTCTTGGTTGACAGTTTTCTCTTTCATCTCTTTTAGAATGGCATCCCGCTGACCTCTGGACTCCATGGTTTCTGCTGAGAAATTGGGTGTAATCCTATTGATGATTTCTTGTACATGATGGGTCACTTTTCTTTTGCTGCTTCTAAGATTCTCTTTCAACACTTAATTTTAATGTGCCTGAGTGTAGATCTCCTTGTTTATTCTTTTTGGAGTTTGTTGAGCATCTTAGACATGCAGATTCATGACTTTTATCAAATTTTGGAAGTTTCTGGCCATTCTTTCCTCAAATACTTTTTGTTCTCCTTTGTCTCTTTTTTCCTTCTACCGTTCTGAAATTCCCTTTATGTGTATGTTGGTACGCTTGGTGGAGCCCCACATGTCCTTTGAACTGTGTTCATTTTTCTTTATTCTTCTTTCTTTCTGCTCCTCAGACTGGATTATTTTAATTGACCTTTTTTTTTAAGAATTGCTGATTCATTCTTCTGCCTGCTCAAATCTGCTATTGATAACTCTAATGAGTTTTTCCATTTCAGTTACTGTACTTTTAATCTCCAGAATTTGTTTGGCTTTTTATAATTCCTATCTCTTTATTCATATTCTTTATTTGTTTGTCTGGTCTGCTTTAGCTCTTTGCCCACAGTTTCCTTTAGCCTTATCAGAATATTTAATACAATCGATATAAAGTTTTTGGCTAATAAATACAATGTCTGTACTTCCACAGGGAGAGTTTCCGTTAATTTCTTATTTAAACAGGCTACACTTTCTTATTTCTTTCTATCCTTTGTAAATTTTTTTAGAACTGAACATTTTGAATATAATAATATGGTAACTCTGGATATCAGATTCTTCTTGGTCCTTGGGTTTTGTTTTTGTAGTTTGCTGTGAGTCCTAGTTTGTTTGCTTAGTGATGTTTCTAAACTATTTTTATAAAGACTGCATTCTTTGTCATGTATCATCTTAGAAGTGTTTGCTTTCCGGCTTTTGGTCAGCAAATGTCTTGACAGAGATTTCCTTGAACACCTGAATTCCTCCCCCCATCAGAAAGAAAGGAGAGCAAAGAAAAACAAACAAAACAAAACAAAACAAAACAAAACAAAACAAAAGGGAAAAAACTCCCAGTCTTTGCAGATTAAGTCTGTGTTAATGTATTCCTTTAATGCTTAGCCAGGCTGTTTCTAACTATGCCTTAGCCTTCACTTCCTGCTTGTACTGAGCCTACAGATCAGCCAGAGGTGAAAGATTAGGATCTTTTCAAGTCTTTTCTGAGCATGCATCCTGCCCTAGGAACGCACATGACTTTCTAAATTTCCCTGTATATGCAAGCCTTTTTCAATATCTTAATTTCCCAAAGAAACTCCCTCCCTAGCTTTTTCTCTCAGGCTTTTAGTATGTTTCTTGTTTGACTTCATTGTATTCTCTTTTCTCTAAGAGAGATGAGGGGTCACTTGCCTTTCAATATTTGTGGAGAATGCAGTATGCACAGCTGCTTTCCCACCTGAGCGAGTGCTGAATTAAAAAAAAAAAACCCAATAATAAGAGAAGTGCTCTGTGTCAGTCCTTCGGGTAGCTCCCAAACAGGTTGAAACAGAGAAACCAACTCCGTTAAGAATGAAGTCTGCTCTGCTCCCTCTAGAACCAGAGGCCAGGGTCTCAAACTGGGAAGGCAGACTGCTGCCTTTAAGACCATCACCACATTGGGAAGGGGAGTAAGGCAAGAGTGAGCAAAGATGCCACAAAGTTTTCCTACTAATTGTAAGTTGCCCTTTTCTTGATTTAGTACTTGCTTAGAAGTTTGTCTATTTTAATCTTTCAAAAAAACTAGCTTATAGTTTTGCTGAATAACAAAGGCCATTAAAATTAAAAACTTTCTTCTAATTACCTTTTTGGCTCTACTTCACAGATTGTTGGCTATGCAGGGTTGCTAATTTATAAACGTTGAAAGACAGTAAGTGTAAAGGACACAGGCTCTACAACCAGACTGTCTGAGGGTATTACTGTATGCCATACTAGCTGAGTGACCTTAGCAAGTTGGCTAACTTCTCTTTGCTTGTTTCTTCCTCCAAAATGGAGAGTAACAATAGTACCTACCTTGTAGCGTTGTTGTGAGGATTAAACCAGTTAATAAATATGAAAGGCCTAGAATAGTATCTGGCACATTTTAAATGTTATTAGTTGTGATTGATAATCTTTGTGAAATAGTAAGCAGTTTCTCTAAATGCTTTGTAAACATTTGAAAAGTATAAAATTCTACGTTACTATAAAAATCAAAATTGATATGTTATCTAAATCTTCTATATTTATATTTATTACTCACTTTTTTTTACTCGTTATTTGTCAAAGTCTAAAAGCTGTAGATTACAGTGCCCAGCTACTATTGTGATTTGACCAAAGTATTTCTATATTTGCTTTATATGTTTCAATATTTATTTGTTAATTGAGACTCAAAGAATTATATTAAAATATGGTCATTTATCAAGCAGAATAAAATATAAATTACCTTTGTCTTCCTTTACAATTTTGTCACATTGAACCTCTTTATTCTTTGGAGCTCCGTTAATAGTCTGCATCATCCTTTCAACATATAAGTCATTGCCTAATCTATTTCTACAAAGGGTCTCATAAATCTTGTTTCTCCGACTATAAAAAATAAAGTATATTCAACACATTAATAAAAGTTATCACCACAGATATTGCTTCTTTATGTTTTCTCTTTAAAATTACCTTCTTTAATGTAGATTGCACCAAACATGAAGTGAGAGTTCAAAAAACTCTTTAGGGAAAGACTACACTAAGCTACCTCCAAAGGACTCCATTTACTGTACCTCCCGACATCCCTACTACTTTCAGTGCCCACCAACAATATGTTAGCACTATCTCCAAATAGGTTTTATGAACTTTGCTATAAACACTGAAAACTATACATCTCCCTTAAGGTACCATGTTTGTGTCATCCTGTAGTTATTATGATTTTCATAATTATTCAGTTCTGAGTATTCCTTAAATTTCTATTATGGTTTTTTTCTTTGATTCATGAGGAATTTAGAAAATGTGCTTTTTAACTTCCAAATGTGTACGTGAATATGTATCTATGTTTTTACTAAGATTTATGTTATTCACGTTTAACTTAATTCCATTTGTGGCCAGAGAATTTCGTTTCTTCGAAATTTTTGAAATTTTTCTTCATGGCCTTATGTGTGGATGATTTTTCTAAGTGTTCTGTGTGTGCTTGAAAAGGGTGTATGTTCTCTAATTGTTGAGTGAAGAGTTGTGATCATTAAATTATGTTTTTGGTTCAAATTTTCTATATCTATATGAATTTTTTATCTGGTAGACATACAGTAATTAGGAGAGGCATGTTTAAATCTCCTACTTTAATAGGATACTTACCAAGTTTTTAATTTTTGCTTCATATATGTTGAGGTTATTTTATTAGGAGTATCTGAGATTAGAATTATTTTTACCTTCCTGTCACTATGAAGTGAACTTCTTTATCCCTAATAATGCTGTTGGTTTAACTGTTTCTCTGTGGATGATATCTTTTTTCTTTTTTTCTTCTGATTTTAAAATCTTTTAATATTTGATACCCTGGAGTGTCAGTACAATGCACTGAATCCACTTCTTTTTTGTAGATTTTGTAAAAAATTTATTCCTGTTTCTGTGACATGGTGTCTTTTAAGACCTTGGGAAAGTCCTTACTCACTCTTTTTGAATAGTTACTCTCCTCCATTCTTCCTATTTTGACTTTTTGAAAATAACCACATGCATGTTGGACCTTTATTCTATTGACAATGTCTTTTTTAACTTCTCATTCATACTTTATATCACATTTTTCTCCCCGAGGTTTATTTTGTATAATTTGTCCAGATCTATGTTTCAATTTATTAAATCTCTGCTCAATTATGCCTTGTTTAACATTTACTTTTTAATTCCAGCAATAATATAAGCATACTTTATTTTACAGTTCTTTTTAGATGTTTTTGCAAATATGAGTCATCATTTTGATAGTTTCTTAATGTTAGTAAGGTGTTAACTTTATCTTTTATTCAAATATCTCACATATATTTTACATTCTTTATCTTATAATATAGCCCTACTAAAACCTTATTATCCACAGTCCTCACGATGTAGATTTAGGGTTTGTTATTTCTTTTAATTCTCATTCATGATGGCTTCTTTATTGGTTTGGTGTATTTTTACCAAACTCAATCTGAGGGAATCTTAAGAACCTAAACAGGATATGATTTCCTCCAGAGAAAATCCATGTTTGCTTATGATAGTAGCTATGAGACCTGGGATCACTTGAGATATCTGCAATCCTTTTAAGTGTCTTTGATTAATACAAAAATATCTCTTTCATTTCTCTCAACTTGTGGGGGACCCAAGACTTAATGGACTCTAGATCCATGTGATGATTTTAACATTTGCTTCTAGCATCTCTCCCCTGATTTCAGATCATTTATTTATCCATTTGTTATTCTTTCCTTTCCTTTTTTTGGTGTCAAGGGTTTCCTTTATGTCTTACGAGTTTCAAAGTATGTTATTCAGGATCTACTTGTATGATATTTTATAGTCCAAAAAAATTCTAGGTTATTTTATATTTGGATAAGAATAATGCCCTAAAAATATTTTAATGATGGATTTTTTAGTACTATGAATCATATTCAAATTATATTTGAATCTAAATAATCTGAATAACTACCAATAATCTATTTATAGTAGCTAAATTAATTTCAGACAGCAGATTCCAGAGCAAGGCAAATTATCAGAGATAAAGAGAGGCATTACATAATGATAAAGGGGTCAATTCTCCCAAAAAGGCATAACAATCCTTCATGTGTATGTGTTTAACAAAAAAGCTTCAAAATACACAAGGCAAAAACTAATGATCTATTTAAATTCATTAATAAGGAGAAATGGAAAATCTGTTCTAATGTAGTAAATTCAGTTATTTTCCTATTACATATTTTCCTTCTTAAGTTTTTAATATAAAAATGTCAGTCCTTTCTTCTTAAATGGAAATAATTTATATATGCATAGAAGAAAAAAATCATTAAAATCTATATGGAGACTTGGAAGCTTCCTTTATTTCTTTTATTATTTGACTTAGAAGTTTGCCTACTTTTTAAAGAATAAGGTAAAGCTATGGGTTCTTCCTCTAGGAAAAAAGTACATACAACACAAATACTTTACATGTCATTTCATAGGGCACATATATAACTTTACATATAATTTCACCAAGCACATATGCCACCAGTATTTATCCAGGAATCCCCAAAAACAGAAACAAGGCTAAGAACCTCTGACTTAGCACTGAAATTACAGAAGCAAATAGACAATTGAGCCATACGTACATGACCTTCTCAGCTTCTTCAGATTCCACAGAAATCAAGACTGTTGGTAGGTTAAAAAAGCTCAGTGTTTCCGTCTCTGTGAGTGTTATCTCTATAGTCTTTTGTAGGTCTTCTTTTGTTACAATTTTTTCAGGCGTTGCCCTCACAACTCGTAAATCTAAAATACATGACTTAATAAAAATCATTTACTAATTGCTATTTTTAATTTTCATTTTACCAAAATATCATGATGGGTCATACATCGCAGGTAGCTTTATGTGGTCAAAGAACAGACTGTGTTGTGGGATGTAGTCAATCCCTCTGAAGCTAGGGGACATTATGATAATAATCCAGTCCTCCTCTCTCCCTCTGAGAGGATGCTCTTCCCTGCTGCAGCAGATACTGCTGATTGCCTAAGTTTTCATTGCTAAGGCTTTCTCCCTTCCCTTGCTTTTTCCATTAAGAAAATCAAATGTTTAGCTTTCCTAGCCTCTCTTGAAGCTAGAGGTGACCATATGACAGAGTTCTGGCCAATGAGATAACAGCAGAAATATATAGGAAAGAAGGCTCCTGGGGAAGCTTTTACTTTCCTAATAAATAAGGATGATATGAATGAAGCTACTGCCTTTCTCCCTCTTTCTGCCTTTAATGTGGATATAATACCCACAGCTGGGGCAGATATTTTGAGAGCATGGAGAAAAAAGCAAGAAGTAAGAAGAAAAGTTTTAAGGAAAGAGAACAGCAGAGCTGCCAATGCAGAGTCTGACAGTCAAGCCACAAAATCAAATCCAAAAGCTATTGACCTTTTAAGTTCTTTTAATGTGAAAAAAATAGGTGATTGTTTAAGCTAACGGTAGCTGGGTATTCTGTTACGTGGCAGAGCATTCCTGTTACATATCTTAACACCAAAGACTCTATCAAGCACTTTTCCAACCTTATGAATACTTCCCTGAAACCTTCATTGTCATACCAGAGGAACAGACACCCTTACTGCACTCCAAGGCAAATGTTCCTCAGGTAGGTACCCATTTCTTCCAGCACCTTTGATCATCCATTATTTTATCATTCTTTTATCTTCATTTTCATAATCCTACACCTCATGTTTTATGCTCTGCCTGGAAGGAGCCACTCTTATTTGTTCTCCTGACAAATTACTAATCATCATTAAAAACCCAATTCCAAAGTCTATAATGCTCTCTATGAATTCTTTTTTTTTTTTCCCACCTCAAGTTGTTAATCTTCACTTTCAAAGTGCTCGCATAACATTCTGCATATGTCCTATTAGGGCACTGATCACAATGTATCAGAAGAACTTGCCTCCTGAGTTAAAAGCAGAGAACTTCTAAAACAGGGCTGTCATTCTTGAGGCTGGTGGTGCAAGAGTGTTACCTTGGGAAATTGAATGATACCCTGGTAATTCACATGTAGCTATTCCTCAGGCCAGCAGTTGGGAATCATTACCATAGTTCTTTTATCTCAAGTACCTGACAAATAATAAGCATATTTGCTAAGGAAATAATGGGCTGTTACTGAAATAAATGATATTATTTTCATTACCTGTAAAACTAGTTAGTTTTTCCCGTTTATAGGATGGTTCTTCTAGGTCTTCTGCTATTGATTCAGTAGTAGATGCACTTGATTTAGAAACTGAACTGCTTCCTAAAACTGACCTTTAATAATGAAAAACAACATTATTCATTTATGTAGATGTTCTTGTGGGTAATTAAATATATAAAAATCTTATCATACTGAGAAATCAAATATATTATAATCATTTAAGAAAAATTGATAAAAAAGAAACTACTTCTTTAAACAGAGTTGGTTTGTAGTGTTCCCTAAAGTGAAAGTCATTATAAATATATTTTAGAGATAAAACATGTCAAACCTAGGTCTAAAGTCCTTCGATGGGTTCCCAATATATTTAGAATAAAAAGCTGAAATACAGTCTACCTAGCCAGTCTCTCTGTCTTCATTATCAGTCTTCCCCTTCCCCCCTTTTCCTCAATCTTGTAGTGCTCTCTTATTTTAGAGCCTCGGCCTGGAACTTTCTTTCATTTTTTACCAGTTTTCTGCTCATCATTCAAATCCCATCTTAAATGTGATGTATTCAAATCCCATCTTATATTCACCTTAAAAGGTCCTCTCAAGGTTTAATTAAAAGCAAATCTACATACTGATTGGGAAATCCACAAATTGAAAAATATAAAAATAATTTCTTTAAACATATGAACTTAATACTACTTCATGATATTATATACCTTTTTTCACTTTCTATTTCTAAGTCCAACTGTCCTCCGAAGGGATAGGTTCAGTTTACTGGAATATTCTTTGTTTTGTAGAGCACTCCTATGGCTACCCTATGCCGATTTGGAGGCAGACTCTCAAACAGCCTATTTTCTCTTAAAATTTTGTGCTTAGTTAACGTCTGGAAATTTTAATTTGTCAGATTGGAAATTACACACTCAAATATTTCCCCATAATCTTTAGATTATTTTAGGACATCCTGTTTTATTATTGCAAAGACTCTGAATTTCTCCACTGTAAGCATTAATAAAATTTCAGTAATGTGTCTACATAATACAGGCATAACACTTCATTTACAAAAAAATTATGAAACAGAAGAGAAACCAAACCCTAGGAGAACAGGGATATACATGGAAGAATGGGGTGGGGAGGTGGTCACGGAGAAGGAAAGCTACTTCTTCCCTAAATGGCAACATAAAAAAAACTCAAGAAATATGTCTGTGGGTATGTGATGCAAGCCCCACCTTTTGGTTCCTCAAGAAATCTTGAATAAAATCTACATATATTTCTCACAAATGTTTTGGTGTGTCAGGGAACTCTTAAGTCATGCAAAGCTCTACATCTAAGTAAAACGTGAGGGGAACATAGAGATGGTACACTAATGTAGAGTGGAGTTGGGAGTCTGAAGACAACTGAGATCTAAGTTACATATATGCAACTTAAATGAAAAGACAGTACATATGATATTAAAAAAAAAATAGAATAGTATACCCTACCTTGTAAACTGCCCTAACATACTAGGATTTATTGTGTTCTGATACAGGCTATAGGAAGATATATAGTCCGATGAATATGATCCTTCTTGTGATGTCAATAGTTTATTTGGCTTTGCTGTACCCATATGTGGGTCTTGATGGTAAAGAGGTCGGGGAGTAACATCAACTCCAAGTGCATTAATTACCTGTGGAAAATGGTTATTTAAAATGAAATAAGTAAAAAAAAAAAAGTGGTTTCTGAATAATAGGTCCCAGAAAATAGGAATAAAAGTAGTAGAAAAAAGCAATACAATGTTTCTAGGATGGAATAAACATGAAAAATTGAATAAAAGATTTTATGCTTAAAAAATTTCTTAACTAGGCATACTTTTTAAAAACATCTTATACATATTTTTACCTATACGCAAGTAATACATATTAATTTTGGGGAAATTCAGAAAGGTAGAAAGATAATTCATCCAGATTATTAATATTTTTGTATATTTAATCTTTTATGCATAAGCTTTAAAAAACCCACTACTATTTGTTCAACATTTTATTAGTAACATTTCCCAATTTTTATATATTGTTGTTTTTTGCCTAATTTTTAATCTTTTCAATTATGAAATTTAACACATACAGAAAAAACAGCTCTTACATTCAAGTTTTTAATCCATTTTGAGTTAATTTTTGTGTATGGTCTAAGATAGTGGTCCAGTTTCATTCTTTGGCATGTGGCTTTCCAGTTTTCCTAACTCTACTTACCGAAGATATTGTTTTCCCCAGCATATACATTGCTCTTCCATTGTAAATTAATTGACCATATATGTGTGGGTTTATTTCTGGGCTCTCTGTTCAGTTCCATAAATCTTTGTTTCTATTTTTGATGTATGTGTTTATGTACAAATACCATACTGTTTTAATTACTATAGCTCTGCAATACAATTTGAAATCAGAGAAGGTGATGTCTCCAGCTTTATTCTTTCCTAAGATTGCTTTAGCTGTTCAGGGTCTTTTGCTGGTCCATACAAATTTTAAGATTATTCTATTCTGTGAAAAATGCCATTGAAATTTTGCTAGGGTTTGCAGTGACTCTGTGCATTGCTTTGGATAGTGTGGACATTTTAACAATATTGATTCTTCCAATCAATAAGTATGGAATATCTTTTTATGTATTTGTAACTTCAATTTTTTCATTAATGTCTCGTAATGTTCAATATACAGATCTTTTACCTCCTTTGTTAAATTTATTTCTAGGTATTTAATTTGTTTAGATGCAATTATAGATGGGATTTTTAAAAAATTTCTCTTTCTGAGCACTGGATATTAATGTATAGAAATGCGACAGGTTTCTGTATATTAATTTTGTTTCAATCAAATTTACTGAATTTATTATTCTAATTGTTTTTTGGTGGAGTCTTTAGGACTTTCTATATATAATATCATGTCATCTACAAATAGTGACAGTTTTACTTCTTCCTTTTCAACTTGGATAACTTTTATCTCTTTTTCTTGACTTATTACTCTGTCTAGGACCTCCAATACTATGTTGAATAAAAGTGGCAAGAGTGGGCATCCTTGCCTTGTTCTTGATCTTAGACGAAACGCTTTCGGATTTTTACCACTGAGTACATATGGCCTAATTATGTGAGGTACATTCCCTCTATACCTGCTTTGTAGAGTTTTTATCATAAATGGATGTTGAATTTTGTCAAATGTTTTTTCTGCATCTATTGAAATGATCATATGATTTTTATCCTTCATTCTGTTAATATGGTGTATCACATTGACTGATTTGTGAGTACTAAACCAACCTTGCATCCCTGGAATGAATTCTATTTGATCATAAACTATAATCCTTTTAATATATTGTTGAATTTGGTTTGCCAGTATTTTGCTTAGGGTTTTGTATCTATGTTCATTGTAGATATTGGTGTATAATTTTCTTTCCTTGTGGTGCCCTTGTATGGTTTTGGTATCATAAAATGAGTTTCAAAGAGCTTCCCCCTCTTCCTTTATTGGAAAATTTTGAGAAGAATTGATATTAATTCTTTGAACGTTTGGTATAATTCACCACTTAAAACTGGTTCTAGAATTTTGTTTGTTGGGAGGTTTTTGGTTACCGATTTGATCTCCTTAATAGTAATTGGATTGTTCAGATTATCTATTTCATCAAATTCAGTCTTGATAGGTTGTTCATATCTAATGATTTGTACATTTCTTCTAGGTTGTCTAATTTGTTGGCATGTATTTGTTCATAATATTCTCTTATGATCCTGTTATTTCTGTGGTATCAGTTGTAACATCTCTTTTATTTCTGATTTTATTTATTTGAACCTAATTTTATTTGAATCCCCTCTCTTTCTTTCCTGATGAATATAGTTAAGGATTTGTCCACTTTGTTTATCTTTTCAAAGAACCAGCTTTTAGTTTCATTGATCTTCTCTATTGTCTTTTCAGTCCCTATTTAATTTGTTTCTGCTCTAATCTGTTATTTCTTTCCTTCCACTAACTTTGGGCTTCATTTGTTTTTTTTCTAGTCCTTTGAGGTGTAAAATTAAGTTGTTTGAGACTTTTTTTTTCTTGAGATAGCTATTTATATCTATGAACTTCCCTTTTAGAATGGCTTTTGCTGCACCCCACAAATTTTGGTATATTTCCACTTTCATTTGTCTCAAGGTATTTTTTTTATTTCTCTTTTGATTTCTTCTTTGGCCCATTAGTTATTCAGTAGCATATTGCTTAATTTTCACATATTTTTGAACTTCCCAGTTTTCTTTGTGTAATTAAGGTCGTTTCCTAACATTGTGGCTGGAAAAGATGCTTTATAAGATTTTAATTCTCTTCAACTAATTAATACTCATTTTGTGGCCTAACATATGAGCTATCCTGGAAAATGTTCCATGTATACTTGAGAAGAATCTGTATTCTGTTGCTTTTGGTTGGTATCATCCTTTCTGAGGCTCCATTCATTTTTCTTCATTCTTTTTTCCCCACTCTGTTTTTGGCTTGTATAACCTCTATAGATCTATCCTCAAGTTGGCTAATTCTTCCTTCTGTCAGTTAAAAGCTATCATTTAGCTCCTCTAGTGAATGTTTAAAGTTTTGATTACTGGCTTTTCAACTCCAGAATTACCATTTGGTTCTTTCTTTTTTTATTATTTTTTGGTGCAACCCAGAAATTTCATTTTATTTAATTTTAATTGAGATAACTGACATATAAGATTGTATCCATTTTAGATGTATAACATAATGATTTGATATACATATATATCATGAAATGATTATAATAAGTTTATTTAAAATCCGTCACCTCAGGGATCCCTGGGTGGCTCAGTTGATTAAGCATCTGACTCTTGGTTTTGGCTCCTATCATGATCTCATGGGTTATGAGATCAACCCCCATATGGGGCTCTGTGCCCAGCAGGGAGTCTGCTTGGGATTTTCTCACTCTGCCCTTCTCCCATTCACTTGCTCTCTAAAATAAATAATAAATCTTTTAAAAAAATAAATTAAAATTTTACACCACCTCACATAGATACAAAATTATTTTTTGTTATGATGAGAACCTTTTCATTTTAAGAATTTATTCGTTAATTTTAGAGACAGCGAGTATGAGGGGAGGGGCAGAGGGAGAAGAGAATCCTAAGCAGACTCCACACTGAGCCGGGAGCCCGATGTGGCCCTGGTTTCGGGACCCTGAGACCATGACCTGAGCCAAAACCAAGAGTTGGACGCCCAAGAAACTGTGCTACCCAGGCACCCCATGATGAGAACCTTTAAAATCATTTTTTTAGGAACTTTCAAATATACAATACAGTATTTTTTCAAGTTTTTATTCAAATTCCAGTTAGTTAACATACATTGTAATATTAGCTTCAGGTGTACAATATAGTGATTCAATACTTCGATGCAACACCTGGTGCTCATTACAAGTACACTACTTAATCCCCATTACCTGTTTAACCCACGCCCCCACCAACTTTCCCTCTGGTAACCATCAGTTTGTTCTCAGAGTCTGTTTTTTGGGTTGCTTCTTTCTCCCCCCTTTATTCATTTGTTTTGTTTCTTAAATTCCACATAAGAGTGAGATCATATGGTATTTGTCTTTCTCTGATTGACTTATTTCACTTAGCATAATACTCTAGCTCTAGCCATGTTGTTGCAAATGGCTAGATTTCACTCTTCTTATGGCTGAGTAATATTCCATTGTATATACACACCACATCTTCTTTACCCATTCATTAGTCAATGGCCATTTAGGCTGTCTCCATAATTCAGCTATTGTAGATAATGCTGCTATATACATTGTGGTGCATGTATCCTTTCAAATTAGTATTTTTGTATTCTTTGGGTAAATACCTAATAGTGCAATTGCTGGACTGTAGGGTAGCTCTATTTTTAACTTTTTGAGGAAACTTCATACTGTTTTCCAGAGTTGCTGCACCAGTTTGCATTTCCAACAATACAAGAGGGTTCCCCTTTTGCCACATCCTTGCCAAAAAATAGTTATTCCTTATGTTGTTGATTTTAGCCATTCTGACAGGTGTGAGGTGATATCTCATCGTAGCTCTGATTTGTGTTTTACTGATGATTAGTGATGTTGAGTCTCTTTATTGATATTTTCTGAATTGGATGTGACAGTCATCATACCTCTAATTCTTTAATCATGGTCTCTTTTTTAAATTTTTTTTAAAGATTTTATTTATTTATTTGACAGAGTCAGACAGACAGTGAGAGAGAGAACACAAGCAGGGGGAGTGGGAGAGGAAGAAGCAGGCTCCTAGCAGAGGAGCCTGATGTGGGGCTTGATCCCAGAATGCTGGGATCACGCCCTGAACCGAAGGTAGACGCTTAACGACTGCACCACCCAGGCGCCCCAATCATGGTCTCTTTAGTTCTATGAAGATATTTATAATGATTTCTTTTAAATCTCTTTTTGTTATATCTGACATCTGGTTCTTCCCACAGTTTCTATTGCCTGTCTTCTTTTTTGAGTATGGGTCATATTTTTCTATTTCTTTGTATGCCCTATGTTTTGTTGGAAACTGGAGATTTTAGATAACATATTGTAGCACCTCTAGGTATTGATACCTCTCTCCTTTCTAAAACCTGTAATTTCTATTCCCTTGTTTATTTGTTTAGTGATTACCTAGATCACTTTTGTGAGATCTATTTCCCCATAATGGGTTGAACTATGTTCCCCCAAAGAAGATATGTTTAAGTCCTAACTCCCAGTACTTCAGATTGTGGAAACAGGGTCTTTGCTGACTTAATCAAATTAAGATGAGGTCATTAGGGTGAGAACCCTAATCCGGTATGCCTGATGTCTTTATAAAAAGGGGAAATTTGGACATACACACACAGAGGTAAAACATCAAGAAAATACACGGGGAGAATACAATGTGAAGACAGAGGATTGGAATGAGATCTACAAGCCAAAAAATGTCTAGGACTACCAGAGCTAGAAGAGAAACAAATCCTTTCCTATCATATTCAGAGGGTGCATGTCCACACTAACACCTTGATTTCAGACTTCTGTCCTCCAGAACTGTGAGACAATGAACTTCTATTGTTTTAAGTCACACAGTTTGTGGTACTTCGCTAATGCAGCTGTAGAAAACTAATATGCCCTCTCTAACACTTACCCCACACAATGTTAACCCTCTGATGTTGCCTCTGGGGGATAAGCAGCTTTGGGGTATCCCCACAGCCATCCTGGGATGACAATGGTACTGTTGGGGCTCTCTACTACTCTGGACTACACTCATTCAGCTGTTAAACTTCACTAATTGCCAGCTGATTGCTCTATTGTTTTCCACAATGCCCTGGGGCACAAATTTTCTACTCCAATCAAATTGTGGCTGCTTCCAGGGACTAACTTCTGAGATCAAGGTTTGGTATTCTCACTCTAAAATGCTCCTCCTAGCTGCCTTATTCCCAGGTTCCGTTAACTAGCTAGCCTACAGTCTAGCTTGTATCTTCATTGAAGTAATTATTTTTTAAAAATTCATGAATCTAACTCAATTCCCTTTTGCCACAACCCCCACTGTATTTGAGTATACTCTTAGTTTCAAACTTCTCCATGCTCTGTTGCAAATGAAGTCGGTCTGTGGGCATGGCAGTGGAAACAAGGGTAAGCTTCTCTATGAGTAACCACCTCACTCTAGATGTTGAGTGCTCCGTGAAGGGGGCAGAGCAGTAACCTGAGATATTTTCAGCTTGCTTCTCCTGACATGGAACCATTACCTCATGATCCAGGGCAGGACCTCAGAATTCTCAGTGTGCCACACTCAAAGTAGAGTTCATCAGTAGGGATTAGGCAGAAGAAAGCAGTCCGTACTTCTCAATCGCACCCACCCAGAAGTTAGCCTCAGCGACAGGCATTTGGGGGCAGCATGAGAAATGCTTAAGTTCTGCTTTGGGCAAAGAAAGCCCTATACATGGGAGCTAAGGGGAAAGGGAGCCCTGTGCTCTTGGCTGCAAGCAGTCTAGAGTGGAATGTATGCCTTGCTAAGCTGGGAGGGAAGAAGTGGTAGTCTTGGCTCAAATACCACAACTTTCTTAGTAAATTGTCATAGATTTTCTCAAATGATTCTTCATTTACTGTTTGTCCTTAGGTCCATTTCCTGAGGCATTAAACAGTTGTTTTTAAAAAATGACTTTTGCCAGTTTCAGTTGAGCTGGGCATTGGAGCTCTTCATGCCATCTCGCTGGAAAAGTTGAATTATCTTTTTAAAAAATTGTAGTAAATACACAGCATATAAAATTTATCATCTTAACCATTTTTAAGTACTTCCACATTAACTACTTTCACATTGTTGTGCAACCAACACCACCATCCATCTCCAGAACTGCTTTCATCTCACAAAACTGAAACTGTACCCATTAAAAAAATAACTTCCCTTTAATAACCTTCCTTGGGATCCATCCTTCAATTTTCTGTCTCTGAATTTGACTACTCTACGTATCTCATTTAAGTGGAATCATACACTATTTGCCCTTTTGTGACTGGCTTATTTCAATTAGTATATCTTCAAGGTTCTTCAAGGTTCATCCATATTGTAGCACATGTTAGAATTTCATTTCTTTTTAAAGCTAAAAATTTTCCATTGTGTGTGTATACATAGACACCAAATTTTGTTTACTCATTCATCTGCTGATGGAAATTTCAGTTGCTTCCACCTATTAGCTATTGTGAATAATGCTGCTATGAACATAGGTGTACAAATAGCTGTTCAAGTCTCTGCTTTCAATTCTTTTGGGTATAGACCAAGAAGTAGAATTACTGGATCATGGGGCAATTCTGGTTATATTTTGAGGAATCACAATACTGTTTTCCATAGTGGCTACACCATTATACATTCTTATCAACAGGGTATGGAGTTTCCAAATTCTCTATATCTTCACCAACATTTGTTATTTTCCACTGTTCTGTTTTTAGCCATCCTAATGGGCTTTGGTTGGTATCTCATTGTAGTTCTGATCTGCATTTCCCTAATAATTAGTGATGTTGAGCATTTTTTCGTGTGCTGTTGGCTATCTGTATATCTTCTTTGGAAAAATATCAAGTTCTTTGTCCATTTTTTAATTTGGACGGCTTATTTGTTTATTGTTGAGTTGTAGAAATTCTTTGAATAGTCCAAATATTAACCCTTTATCAGATATATGATTTTTAAATATATTTTCCTTATCTATGGGTTGCTTTTCACTGTGTTGTGTGTCCTTTGATGCACAGAAGTTTCTAATGTTTGATGTAGTTCATTATACCACCTTCATTCTTTTGCTGTATGGTGTTTTTGGTGTTATATTTAAGAAATTATTGCCAAATCCAGTGTCAAAAAGTTTTTCCCTTATATCGTTGTCATTTTCTTCTTCTTCTTTTTTAAAGATTTTATTTATTTGAGAGAGAGAGTGCACAGGAGCATACGTGAGGGATGGGGGAAGAGCAGAGGGGGAGGGGGAGGGAGAAGCAGTCTGCGCTAAGCATGGAGCAAGACTTGGGGTTCTATCCCAGGACCCTGATATCATGACTTGAGCCAAAACCAAGAGTTGGACACTGAACCAACTGAGTCACCCAAGCACCCCTATTCTAAGAGTTTTATAGTTTTAGCTGTAAGAGCTTGATACATCTGGAGTTATTTTTTTTTAAAGATTTTATTTATTTATTTGACAGAGATAGAGACAGCCAGCGAGAGAGGGAACAAAAGCAGGGGGAGTGGGAGAGGAAGAAGCAGGCTCATAGCGGAGGAGCCTGACGTGGGGCTCGATCCCATAAGCCGGGATCACGCCCTGAGCCGAAGGCAGACGCTTAACGGCTGTGCCACCCAGGCGCCCCTGGAGTTATTTTTTTATATAAGGGTCCTACATCATTCTTTTGCATGTACACATCCAGTTTTTCCAACACCTTTGTTTAAAAGACTGCCCTGTCCCCATTGCATAGAATTGGCATCCTTGTTGAAAATCATTTGAACATATATGTAGAGGGTTATTTCTGGGCCCTCTATTCTATTCCACTTGTCCATATGTCTGTCTTTATGCTGTGCACTGTATTGATTTTTATAGCTTCATAGCAAGTTTTGAAATCAGTACATGTAAGACCTTCAACTTTGTAGTTCTTTTTCAAGAATGTTTTGACTATTTGGGATCTCTTAATATTCCACACGAACTTTAGGATGGATTTTTTTTACTTCCACAATATGTCATTGGGATTTTTTATATATATATATATATATTTTAATTTTATTATTATATTATGTTAGTCACCATACAGTACATCCCCGGATTCCGATGCAAAGTTCGATGCTTCATTAGTTGCATATAACACCCAGTGCACCATGC
>NC_048219.1:40334044-40362918 GCF_002007445.2 Ailuropoda melanoleuca
TTCCATACAAATTTAAGGACTATTTGTTCCAGTTCTTTGAAAAATGTCCTCGGTATTTTGATCGGGATAGCATTGAAAGTGTAGATTGCTCTGGGTAGTATGGACATTTTAACTATGTTAATTCTTCCAATCCATGAGCATGGAATATTTTTCCATCTTTTTATGTCTTCCTCAATATCTTTCAAAAGTGATCTATAGTTTCTAGGATATAGGTCCTTTACGTCTCTGGTTAAGTTAATTCCAAGGTAACGTATGGTTTTTGGTGTTATTGTAAATGGGATGGATTCCCTAATTTCTCTTTCTTCAGTCTCGTTATTCGTGTATAGAAATGCAACTGATTTCTGGGCATTGATTTTGTATCCTGCCACCTTACTGAATTGTTCTATAACTTCTAATAGTTTGGGAGTGGATTCCTTTGGGTTTTCCATATAGAGTATCATGTCATCTGCAAAGAGAGACAGTTTGACTTCTTCTTTGCCGATTTGGATACCTTTGATCCCTTTTTGTCTTCTGATTGCTGTTGCAAGGACTTCTAGTACTATGTTGAATAATAGTGGCGAGAGTGGGCATCCTTGTCGTGTTCCTGATCTTAAGGGAAAGGCTTCCAGCTTTTCCCCATTGAGAATAATGCTTGCAGTAGGCTTTTCATAGATGGCTTTTATGAGATTGAGAAATGTACCCTCTATTCCTACACTCTGAAGGGTTTTAATCAGGAAAGGATGCTGTATTTTGTCAAATGCTTTTTCTGCATCAATTGAGAGGATCATATGGTTCTTGAGTCTTTTCTTGTTGATATGATGTATCACATTGATTGATTTGCGAGTGTTGAACCATGCTTGCATCCCAGGTATGAATCCCACTTGGTCATGATGGATAATCCTTTTAATGTACTGTTGGATTCTATTAGCAAGGATCTTGTTGAGGATTTTGGCATCCATATTCATTAGAGAAATCGGTCTGTAATTCTCCTTTTTGAGGGGGTCTTTGCCTGGTTTGGGGATCAAGGTAATATTAGCCTCATAGAATGAGTTTGGTAGCTTTCCTTCTGTTTCTATTTTTTGAAATAGCTTTAGGAGAATAGGTATTATTTCTTCTTTGAATGTTTGGTAGAATTCCCCAGGAAAACCGTCTGGGCCTGGAGTTTTATTATTTGGAAGGTTGTTATCACTGACTCAATCTCTTCATAGTTTAATTGGCCTGTTTAAGAAATCTATTTCTTCCTGTTTCAGTCTTGGTAGTTTATAGGTTTCCAGGAAGGCCTCCATCTCTTCCAGATTGTTTAGTTTTTTGGCATATAGCTGTTGATAAAAGTTTCTAATAATCCTTCCAATTTCAATGGTGTTGGTCGTGACCTCTCCCTTTTCAGTCATAATTTTAATAATTTCAGTCCTTTCTCTTTGTTTTTGGATAAGTCTTGCCAGTGGTCTGTCAATTTTATGTTCTCTCAAAGAACCAGCTTCTAGTCCTGTTGATTTGCTCTACTGCACTTCTGTTTTCTAATTCATTGATTTGTCATTGGGATTTTGATAGGGATTGCATTTAATCTGTATCTTGTTTTGGGTAGTATTGACATCTTAAAAAATATTCCAATGTATAAACAACAGATGTTTTCCCATTTATTATCATCTTATTTCATTTCTTTCAGCAATTTTTGTAGTTATCAGCGTACAAATCTTTCACATACTTGGTTAAGTTTATTCCTAAGTACTTTATTCTTTTTGATACTATTGTAAATGGAGATCTTTTTTCTTAATTTTCTTTTTGGATTGTTCATTGCTAGTTAATAGAAACACAACTGATTTCTATGTGTTAATTTTCTATCCTACAACTTTACTGAATTGATTAGTTCAAAGTTGTTGTTTTTTTTTAATGTGGAATCTTTGGGGTTTTCTACATATAAGATCATGTCATCTGTGAACTGAGATTTACTTTTTCCTTTCCATTTTGGATGATTTTTATTTCTTCTTTTTCACTAATTGCTCTAGCAAGGACACCTACCACTATGTTGAGAAGTAGCAAAAGTGGGCATCCTTGTTTTGTTCCTGATCTGAGGGGAAAAGCTTTCAGTCTTTCATCACTGAGTCTGGCGTTAGCTGTAGTTTTTTCAGAATGCCCTGAGGAAATCCTTTCTCTTTCAGATTAGCTAATCGGTTAAAATAATTTTTTAAAATAATGAATGGATATTGAATTTTTTCAAATGCTTTTTCTTTATCTGTGCTGATGATCCCATAGATTCTCCCCTCCTAGTCTATTAATATGGCAAGTAGTATTATCTTTAAATGTTGGAAGAACCTTGCATGCATTATTCTCAGTTGGTCATATGCACTATCCCTTCTACATACTGTAATATCATATAATATGTATGTGTTATATGTATAACATATATATAATACGTATAATGTATACACAATAATATATGATTGTCATGACTGAATGTTCATGTACACCCAAAATTCATGTTGGCCCACTAATTCCAATGTGACAGTATTGGAAGGTAGAACCTTTGAAAAGTAACTGGGACGTGAAGGTGGAGACCTCAAGGAATGGGATTAGTGAATGCTCTTCTGAAAAGAGGCCAGGGAGTTAGCTAAATCTCTTTCCACCACGTGATACATTGAGAATACATCGAAGATACATTGAGAAGTGAGCAGTCTGCAACCTGGAAGAGGATCCTCACCAGAACTCAACCATGCTGGCATTCTAATCTTGGGCTTCCAGCCCTAGAACTGTGAGAAATAAATTTGTTTATAAGCCATCCAATCAATAGTACTTTGTTATAACAGCCTGAGTTGACCTAGATAATGGTACATGTAATATATATGCAAATATATAGTATTTATTTATTAAAATTATATTAGCTTGTTTTCATTTTTTTGGCTACTATAAATAAAGATGCTATAAGCATTTGTGTACTAGTTTTTGTATAAACATATACTTTCTTTTCTTTTGAGTAGATACCTAGAAGTGGAATGGCTGGATGGTATAGCAGGTATGTATTTAACATTGAATAAATTGCCAAATGGTTTTTCATTTTCTATTCCTACCAGCAGTGTATGAAAATTTTGCTTCCTCCACATACTTGCCCATATTTGCTATGATCGGTCTTTTAATTTTAGCCATTCTAATAGGTGTACAGCAGTATCTTAGAGTTTCAATTTGCATTTTCCTAATGACTAATGCTGATCATCTTTTGATGTGCTCATTTGCTATCTGTATAGGTACCTTGCTGAAGTATTTGTAAAAATGTTTGCTCATGGGGTGCCTCGGTGGCTTAGTTGGTTAAGCGTCTGCTTCGGCTCAGCTCATGATCTCAAGGTCTTGGGACTGAGCCTTGAGTGGGGGGAGGGAGGTTTCTGCTCAGCAGGGAGTCTATTTCTCCCTCTGTGCTCCTTCTCTTGCTCGCTCTCTCTCAAGTAAATAAATAAAATATTTTAAAAATGTTTTGATCGTTTTAAAAATTAGGTTGTCTTAATATTGTTTTGAGAATTGTTTATATATTTTAGATATAAGTACTTTATCAGATATATGCTTTATGAATAATTTTTCCCACTGTATGGCTTCTTTTTTCATTCTTTTAGCAATGTCTTTCAAAGACCAGAAGCTTTCATTTTGATGGAGTCCAATTTACCAATTTTATCTTTAATGGACTGTGGGTTTGTGTCATATCTAAAAATATCATTGCCTACATCATTCAGATTTATATACCACATAATTGTCTGCATATGTATTGTACTTTTATTAAAAGCTTTAAAAAATTCAATTCTTAGTTTTCTAATGAGGTAACTAATTTTGTGACAATTTATTTTATGATATTTTCTAGAGTACACTGCAAGGAAGAATGAATATTACCTTTACTATCTATATTATAGCTAGGTTAATTATTATTAATACCATAATCAACTAGTTCTGAAGGTCATGAGTAGACTTTCCTTACTCCGCTCTAATGTTTTCATTATTAGTAATGAATTATAGGGGCCAACAGCCAATATTACGCTATAAAATATGTTATGTGGTGAAGACTCTAACAAAACCAATATATCGATATAAGAAGTGAGATGGTTATTTCAAAGCAGTGTATTTTCTACCTTTCACATTTCAGTCAAGTTCTTTATGGTGCCATTTTCAAATACACTCAGAATTCTAAAGAATATTACCTGTATGGCTGTCCTTGGGGTGGAAATATTCATTTTTTCTGTTTTTATCTCAGGTAGAACCATCAAGGTTTTTGACATAGCCATTCTGCTTTGGTTTGCACCAATATATCCTTTTGTTTGACCTCCTTTTACTGTGTTAGTAAAGCTAATAGATTTCTTTGGCTGTGGGCCAACACTCCTATATCGGGAAAAGAAAACATAATACAAAGGATCCGTGACTGAAGGAAAATTAACCAACAATAAAAAAAAAGCAGACTTTCATTTAGAAACATGGAAACAATCTGAACATATAAACAATAAATAATAACAGCTACTTGAGAGCTCCTCACATGTAAGCAGAGTTTTAGAATGTTTACATGCATTATATAACTTGTTCCTCACAACCCTTAAGAGGCTGCTATAAATATCATTTTATATAAAATCACAGAGGCTTCAGAGGGAAATGTTCCTCCTAGAGTTGAAATTTGAAGCCAGGCAGTCCAATCCAAAGTCTACACTGATTTCTCTGGGTCTTAATTTCCTTATCTGTAAAATGGGGATATTTACCCTATTCATAGATTATTATGAGGATTAAATGGATTAATTTGTATATTATGGTTAGGAAGTCCCTGGCACATAGTAAGCATAAGTGAGTGTTCAGTACAGCTACATAGGCAGAATAAAACATGAGTAATAAAGCCTGGAAAGAATATTGTGTTTCTGCCTGAACAATTACATAATAATTTTTAATAATAAGAGAAGGTAAAATCAAAATGTTTGCATCCTGTAGAAAAAAAATATGATTTCACTTTTGTATGCTCTGCAAATTCCTTGACACAAAAACCTACCTTATCATTCCTTTGTTCTAGTACTCTGATCATGCTACGGATTTCTATAAAACAAGGATGATATTCCCTTAGATTATAAAAAGGAAATCTGTTTCCAAAGAAAACATTTTATTTATTATTATTATTTTTTAATTTTTATTTTAAGTAGGCTCCACACCCAACGTGGGGCTTGAACTCATGACCCTGAGATCAAGTGTTGTGTGCTCTACTGACTGAGTCAGCCAGGCGTCCCAGCCCCTCAAAGAAAACATTTTAAATACTTTAACTTTTCAAATTATAAAAGATCAGACAAGAATGAAATATTTTTAAATGATGACCATCAATCCACTTTTCATATTTTATTTTTCTTTATAGCACTTACTACTTGATATTTTGTTCCTACTGTCCACTCCTTAAATATTAGTCAATACTACTACTTAAATATTAAATATTTAAATATTAGTCAATACTACTACTTCCTTATTCCTCTTATTTGTTCCATAATTCACTACAGTCTAGTTCTACCTCCCCTCTCCTACTGCATAGACTACTTTCATTAAAATCACCTAATCCTTCAACTTGTCAAATCCATGGGACTCTTTTCAATACTTATCTTCATAGCATCTAACATTGACCCTTCCCTCTTCTGTGACACCTCTTTGGGACCTCTAATCACCTGACCCCTCCATTTTCTACTAATTAGTACATTTTAGGTTTCTCTTCTTTCTCTGTTTAATCCAGAATCCACAATTCATCAACTGAATCACTCTTTTACCATTACCCTCAACTTGTATTTTCTCTCTCCTTGACCTTTTGCCCTCCTATCCTTACAAAAGCTAGTCCTCCCATTTTATTTCTCCTTTATTAGTTTCCTCTTTTGAAGATTACACTTAGGCTCAAACCTCAGTTACTGGTTTGTTCTCTCTCTCTCTCTCTCTCTCTCTCTCTCCACACACACAACACACACTATCCCTGGGTAAATATAACAAAACCCATGGTTTCAATGACTACTTATATTCCACTTCCTTATGGCAGTCTACCATCATCACCACCACCTCCTTTCTCCCATTCCCTGAAAATTTTATATCCAAATTATTGACACACTCTCTCTCTCAAATACTACTTCTGGCATAATTCCTGAGTATTTCAATAACCATGAAGATAATCCTTCTAATACTATGGCTTCTTAGCAACTTAAAACTTTCTCGCGTACATAATCTTGTCCTCCTTGCTATGTCAGCTACTTATTGCCATGGTCATACATTTGACCTTGTCCTTAGCAAGGTCAATGGTTACTTCCTATTTTTTCAGCTTATATGCCATCTTTTTTTTTTTCCTTAAGTGCATTTTCTTGGATAGCTTACTTTTTTTTTTTTTGAGAGAGAGAAAGAGAGAGAACCCATGCAAGCAGGAGGTGGGGAGGGAGGAAGGGGCAAAGGGAGAGGGAGAGAGAGAATCTTAAGCAGGCTCCACAATCAGTGCAGAGCCTGACACGGGGCTCTATCTCACAACCCTGAGATCATGACCTGAGCTGAAATCAAGAGTCGGATGCTTAACTGACTGAGCCACCCAAGCACCCCTACACCCTCTTAATACCCAATTTCAAACAACTCTATTCAACTCCCTTCTACTCCATTATCACCTTCAAGCCCTTGATTCTATCATGCTTTACTGCTTCACCCACACCTCTCATGCAATCTCTTCTCTACTGAGCTTAAGGTTAATAAATATAATCCATAGGCATACTTCAGAGATGTTGCAAGTTCAGTTCCAGGCTACCACAATAAAGCAAGTATCACAATAAAGTGAGTAAAATGAATTTTTTGGTTTCCCGGAGCATGTAAAATAATGTTTACACAAACATTTGAAATATTCCAAGAATAACCAAAATGTAACAGAGCCACAAAGTGAGCAAATGCTGTTTGAAAAATGGTGCCGATATACTAGCTGGACACAGGGTTGCCACAAACCTTCAACTTGTAAAAAACACAGTATCAACAAAGTGCCATAAAGTGCAATGAAATGAGGTATGCCTGTATTATAATCCTTACTTACACTCTCATTCTCCTTTTCCTTTTTGTAATTTACTGTACTTGCTGGCAAAACCAAAACTTTGATCAATTCCAATTATCTTCTTACTTTGAGCCTACATCTGTATATTAACCACATTTCTATATTCTGTAGACTTGATGCTTTATCATTTGCCACAGATGTTTAGACCCAACACGTCTTGTTCTGGACAAACTGATATGCTCAAGTCATTGTGCCTTGGTTTCCCACCTCTGTTGTCACACCCCTCCCCTCCCAGGGGCACAATTTCCCAATGCAAACCAGTCTATTCTCAATTGCCTCCCTTGTCAGGCCCTCACACTCTGGCCCACTATATACCTTTCCTCATCACCCTATAACCAGGTACCAGACAATTAAGGATGGCCCCTAGGTTCCAGAACCCACAAAAATTAGCTAAAAATTACTCAAATTAGCTAATCTTATGCCTGCTTGCCATGCCTCATCTGTACCTTCCCACCAAAACCACAAAAAGAAAGGCCCACAGTTTCTCCGTTTCCCTCTGCTTGATGGCTGACCCCAGTGCTTCCCCATGTAGCCCTCTGTGGCATTGCCTGCCCCTCTCCTCTTAGAAGCTATGAGTAATAGACTATTTTTTTCAATGGCAATCATCTCCTGATCTGTTGACCCTACTATACTTCAAATTTTCTATTAATATGCTATATTTTAATTCAACCTGTACAGCTAAATGAAGCTGGAGAAAAAACATCCAACCATGATGCCAGGTCTCATTTTAAATTATGGATCGTTAACTTAAAGTGTCTTTAATGTGCCAGCAATCACACTGTATTTTCTTGGTTCACTTTTTACTATACCTTCTCAGGTCACTATTTCATACTCCTCTCTTCTTGAATATCAACATCCACTCCCATCTTTACTTTCAGCTGATTAAGTGAGAAAACTGAGCTAATCAAGTAACTTTTAAATATTCCTACTGTCACAACTATGCAGCTGATTATATCTATACTTACATCCTCTATTTCTCTCTCATTACTCTGGATGACTTACCTATGATTCCAGCTTAGGTCAATTCCTCTACTCACGTACTAGATTCCATTCCTTTCTGCCTATTCAAGGACATTGCTCTAGTAATTCTCTCATGCTTTTCTTGCTCTACTACATTATTCCTTTTAGCGGTAAATATGCTATTATTTCTCCTATCTTAAAGAATTTCTCTTGATTCCATCCACCTCTCCAGCTACCATCCATTCATCTTTCCTTTAACTACATCAACTCCTTTGAAAAAACTGTCTATAATTATTGTTTCTAATTTCCCTCTGTATATACTCTCTTGAGCCTGATCCAGTCAAGTTTTAGCCCTTATCATTCCACCAAAAGAATTCTTACCAAGGTCCAGTCACCTTTAAAATATTAATTGCCAATGTTCTCATCTTACTTATCAGCAGAATTTACCTAGCTGCTCCTTCTTTCTTTGACTTTTTTTTTTTTTTAACTTGGATTGCAGGACACTTTCCTTGTCTGGTTTTCCTTCTACTTTTTCTGCAGTGTTCATCCTTGGACTTCTTCCTCTATCTGTCTACACATAGCCTAGATCAACTCAAACAATGCATGATTTAAATACCATCTATTTGATAATGACTCCCACATATATATCTCTAACTATACCTTTCCTCTGAACCCTAGACCTATATACCCACCTGCCTACTTGACATCTCTGACTCAAAATCAGCATGTCCCAAACTGAGCTCCTGACAATCTCGCCCTCACCTTGTCCAGCAAACCTACTCCTCTTGCAGTCCTCACCCATTTTTGTTAAAGGTAATGCTATTCTTTCAGCTGCTTGGGTGAGAAAACTTCAGAATATATCCTGAATCCAAACATTTTGTTATCACCCTTGCTGCCACCATCCTGGTACAAATAACTATCCTATTTCTCTTAGATTGTTGTGGCAGCCTTCTAACTCTTCTTGTTTAACCTGAATCCCCTGAAGTCTATTCTCCACATGGCAGCCAAGAGTGATCCTTTAAAACACAAGTTAGATCATATCACTACTCTGCTTAAAATCCTCCATTTGTTTACCATCTCATTTATAGTAAAAGCCTAAGTCCTTACTATGACCTAAAAAATTCTACATGCATTCTTAGGTCTCTGACTTCATGTTCAATACTTTTTCCCTTGTATACATTGCTCTTGTCACACTGGCATCCTTGATATTGCCAGGTGTATTTCCCTATCGGAGCCTTTGCCCTTGCAGTTCCCTTTGCCTGAATGCTCTTCCCAATAAATGTACATGTTTAGCATCCCTTTCTCAGGTCTTTACATAAAACCACCTTCTTAGTGTGGCCTTCCCCGACTCCCCTATCTAAAATGTCAAATAACCTTTCAAATATTTCATATTCCCTTGCTTTATTTTTCTTGTTAGGACTTACTAACAAACATACTGCATCTTTTACTTAAATATCTTATGAATTAGCTATCTGTCCCCCACTTAGAATTTAAGTTCAATGAGGGTAAGGATTTGGGGCTGTTTTGTTCCCTGCTGTATCCCTAATGCCCAGAATAGTACTAAACACACAGTAGCTGCTTAATGAATATTTGCTGAATAAATAATCCCTAAGTCATTAGCAACTCAAAACATGCAATCTTCCTACTTAGATGTTTACCAGCCTCTGGGTGGCTCCAGCTAAACATCTATAAGACATCTCAAAGTGAACAGATGCATAATGAAATATCACATTTACTCATAAACCAGTTCTTCCTTTTGTACTCTTTATAGGACCCAAACAGAAATGAATTAGTGAATGATGTTACATTTATCAATTAGGCAGTTACTGGGATCTCATGAGAGAGCCTTATCAGTGAACTCCCCCACATCTTCGCACTGTAAGTTTTATGGGAAGGAACTATGTTTATCACGTCCACAGTTACAGCTCTAGCTCTTAGCACTCTGTCTGACAGAGTAGGAAATCAGAAAATATAGACCACTTTTTGAAAGAAATTGAAAGAAGTGCTTGTAGCCAATTATATAAGAAATTTATGGTACATCTCTAACTATAGTAGAAAATATATGTTTTCAAAAGAGACAAATTGGAGAAGGTAACCACTTTGAGGTTTCAGGAGGTATCCACTTTGAAAACCACTACACCTGAAAACAGAGTCATCATACACAAGTGGTCATGTAGAGCTCTATCTACATTCTTGAGTTTCCCAAAGCAGGGACCTAATTTGTTTTCACTCCTACATCTTCAGTATCTAGGGCAATAACTGAAAAATATAAGGCATTCAATTGGTATCTATTGAGAGAACTCCTGATAATTGCTTCCATGAAAACAGGGGCAAATGACATTAAAAACATGCTATACATACACAAATCTCACTATGAAATAATCACAAGAGGAAAAGTAGGTGTGGCTTGTGAAAGTTTCTGTATTAGCCCTTTCTTATTTTAATGGGATGACGGCAATTCCAATCTTAACCAAATATATTCCTTCCATTCATTCAAGTTATTTATAAAACACTTACTATACATAAGGCCCTGTGCTACACACCACAGGGATACAATATGAATCAGATATGAGCCCTAAGGGGCTTGCAGTCTAATAAAAGAGATAAAACATGTACCTGATTATAACGGAAGTACAAAATTTCATTTGCCTCAAAAGAAGCAAAAGAGTAAAGTGACATGAACTATGCTTCAGAAAAATTTAGCTGTATGCAGAAACATACAGAAGACCATTAATTTGATGCTATGGGAATAGTCCAGATGAGAAGTAATCAAGGTTTAACACGGGGTGGCAGATGTAGAAATAAAACAAATATAAGATACACCTGTGTTCGGCGTGTCTATTTTTTGCACTTTGTTGTTTTAACATCAAAGAACTTGCTGATCCTGCAGGGAGTGCCCCTCCCAAGGCTAATCAATTCCTATACATGTAAGGGACTCACATCCACTAGCACCCCGCAAGCACCCTTTCGTATGCAAACCAACCAATCCAGAGTCGAAACCTTTAACCAACTCCTTTTATCTGGCTCTCTCAGAGATACTTTCTGGGCCACTATCCACCTGCCCTAATCACCCTTGGAACAGGAACCAGACAACTACAACCAGAGCCTTTTGAAATTATCCAAAGGAGCCAATTCTAAACCTTCTTATTCTGCTTTGTCTGTTCTTCCCACGGAAACCACAATAAGGGTTCTTGCCCATGTTTTCCTCCTGCTTGTTCTACCTCCTGACTGGCCCTTGTGCTTTCCCAGGCCTCCTGTGTAGTGAGGCATGCCATGCTCCCTGTTTACATGGATCCGTGAGTATTTAAAAAAGCTTCTCCCCTCATAATAGTGATTTCCATGTCTATAAAACATATCTCAAGCACCCTTAAAAGACAGCAGATACAGAACTGATAGGACTTGGTAACAGATAATAACAATGTTACTTAAACTTTAAATTTCAAAGAACTTCCACCTATATTTTCTAATTCAATTATTTTAACTTTTAAGATACATAATAGTCATATTTTACAAGTAAGAACGCTTAAACTCAAAGGTCAATTTAAATGCGCAAACTCAATAAATAAATAAATAAATACTCAAATTCACCCAATAATTCACAGGCTATTAATCTGTTTCTTTTTTTGTACATAAAAGTTAGTAACAGTATGTATCTCATAAAGTTAAGGTGATGATTAAATTAAGTCTTCTAAGCAAAGTTAGGAGAAAAGTTAAATCGTAGACATGTTCAAATTAGATATCACTGATATCTTGGTGGAGCTGTCTGGTGGCAGCTGAAAATGCAAGAGTAAAGTGAATTTAAAGAAACAGAAGTGAGAGCTGGAGATTCAGATTTGAGAATCTTTCCACAGAGATGATATAAATGAACAGAGTCCCAAAATAAAAGCCCAAAGGCACAAAGAGAAGGTAATAGAGCTAAAGGGAGAAACCGGAGATAGTAAAAGAAATCAGAAAAGAGGCATTTAAACCAGTAATAAGTGAACCAGTAAAGTTCAGGGTTAAGGAGGGGAAGATCAATATTGTCAAATGCTGCAGAGGTAGAAAAGTTAAGAAAGCCCATTGAATTTGGTGACTTTTGAAACCTTTCAGTCACTAATTATTGACCTTTGAATAGTTTCTGTACAGAAAAGGAGACAACAGACTGCAAGGGTTAAAGAGTGAACATAGACGTTTCTGGTCCAACATGTAAAGAACACAAAAGTCAGTAATCTTATTTTTATCACAAGTAAAAGGCTTAGCAAACTGAAAATCAATGGGTTTTTTTTAGATCCATCAGATCAGTTTATAGACACACCACTGGCCAGAATGTTGGACAAGCAGGAGAAAACAGAGAATCACAACTTACTGGGAACAGACACTGCAACTGGGGCCAGGGAATGATAGGAAAACTTAAAGGGTAATTGACTAATTGCTGGAGACTGAGTGTAAAATAATTTGAAAGATAAAAACTCCTGAGGGCACAGCTGCACGGCGGCCTACCATGACACCCATCAGGCTCTTGGGAAGAAGATCAGAGAAAAACGCCGTCATAATTCCAGCAGGGAGATAGGACATAACCATTCTAAAATATACCCAGAATGTTCAGTTTTTCTTAACAAAGGTCTACCCTCATGGAAAACTATTTTAGCAGAGTCTAGCCAACATGGGGGATGGGAAATACACAACTCCAAGTCCCTCTAGACTTCTTGATTCACCCCAGGAAAAAAAAATCTGAGAAACTCTTAGGAAGGTCACAGCCCAGGGTCAAAGGCCCACTAAAAGACTAAGACCTAATTATAGGATTATGGAACACTTCCTGTCCTCCCAACATCTTACCACCACACCAACAGGTCTTCTGTACAATAACAGGGGATTGAAATGGGAAGAACTACAAGGCTCAGACTCCATGAAGGAGTCTCTAGGGGAACCTAAAAAAAGAGACAAAAACAAGGACACTATAGGAAATTGAAGCCTCATAAACCTACTGCTACAGTAAACACAGCCTAATTCCTAGCCAGACAGACACAAAACCTTACACTAAAGGCTCAGTTCATATTACCTGATGCAACATGTTCAGCTTTCAACAAAAAAATTACAAAGCATATCAAAGGGAAAAAACAGTCTGACGAAACAAAGCAAGCATCAGAGCAGATGAAGATATGGCAGAAATTTTGAAATTGACAAGACTGGGAATTAAAGTAATTATGATTAATATGGTAAGGGCTCTAATGGGAAAAAATGGATAGATAACATGAAAACTCTTAAGGATCAAAAGGAAATGAATGAACATATAAGTAGAACAGAGGAACTGGGCAGAGAAGTGGGATAAAAGCACTGAAGAAAGAGTGGTTGTTTTACCACAATGGGGGATTGTTAAGCTAGCGAAAAGACCTAATACAGGAAAAACTGGAGAAAGTGGAAAATTGATAAATACATGTTTTATGAGATCCTTTCCAAGATGAGCATTAAGTCTTAAAAGGAGGAAAATGAGAAAAAACATATTAGGTCAAACCAACAGTTGTAAACGTTAAAGTATGTGAAATTTTGCTTTAACTAGATAGCATGGCTATCTCAAAACGTGGTTATACTACTTCCCATCTCCCGCCTGATTCTTTCCTTAATAGGTAATCTCTTTTGAATTTGTCATTATTTAAGAAATTCCCAATTCACGAATTCAACTTAATTTTACTTTGAGATTTCCAAACTTACAAGTAAAAACAAAAACCAGACAGGATGCACAGTAACCAATATTACTGAAGTACATTATTCATTTGTTCTGTCAGCAAATATTGAGTGCCTTCTTCATTCAAGGCAATAGCAGTGAACAAAACAAAAATGTCTGCCCCATGGAGTACCACAGTTTGGGTGAAGACACACTGATGAACAAGTATATTATATACCAAGTAGGGGTAAGTTTTATGGGTAAGTTTAAACGAAGGTTGAGGAACTGGAAGTGCTGGGAATTATAAGTATTATTATTACTTGATGAGGGGTGGTTAGAGAAGGGCCTTTTGATAAGATGACATCTGAAGGAAGTAAGTGAGTCATGACACTATCTGTGGGTGCAGTATTCCAAAGAAGAGCAAATGCAAAACAACAACAACAAAACCCCCACAAACGCATAGGCCTTAAAGTGGGAAAATAATGTGCCTGATATTGTTGTGGAACAATCAGCCCAAGGGAAGAGTTCAAGGTGAGATCCTGTGGGACTCTGTAATGATGTGAGCTTTTACTCTGAGTGAAATGGGAAAAACTGGAGGGTTTTGAGAAGAGCCACAGTGACTACCATGTGTAGGATGTTAGTAAGAAGACCATGTAGGTGGTTACTGTAGTGTTACAGGGACTTCTATTACAGTGCAGTCTCAATTCACTTTGCAGATAGAAATAATAGAATCTGCTGATGGAGCGGGGTGTTAGAGAAGTCAAGGGAAACTCCAAGGTTTTTAACTGAGTAACTGAAGAGCAGAAATTGTCATTTACTGAAATGGCAAAGACTGCAGTGTAGATAAGAGAGGGAAATAAGCTTAGTTTTGCATACGAATTTTGAGATGCCTATTAACTTCTAAGTGCAGATGTTGATTTTTTTTTTTAAGTATGGTTTTTGGAGGAGGTGCTGGCTAGAGATATAAACTTGTGAATCATCAGTGTATTGGTGATTTTTAAATGCATAAGACAATAGTGAAGAAAAGGGATTTAAAGATTGACCCCAGCAACACTCCAGTATTTAGATATGGGAAAGAAGAAAAGGTACCAGCAAAGTATTTTGAAAAGTAGCAGCAATAAAACACGGAGAGAACTAGGGAGGAGTGGTGTCCCAGAAACCAAACGAAGTCATTTAAAGCTTGAGAAGTGTAAGGGTTAAAAAGAAACTGAGAAATGGCCATTGCATTTCGGCGGACGCTTATTGCTGACCGTCACAAAAACTATTTTGGTGGAGTGGTAGAATGGAAAAAAGACAGTAAGAACCATATTCAAGAGAGAATGTAAGGTTCTCTGCCAAGAATTTTCAACAGGTTCTGTTGAAGAAAGATTAGCTCAGCTGGAGATTGGAGGAGAGATGTTGAAGGTCTGAGAAGAGAGAACAAAAGTGGTCTGGAAGCGTGGGAGAGTGGATGAATGAGGAAACTTTAGTGCAATTGCTGGACAGCACTAACGGACCATTTGAAGTTACAATCAAAACAAGTCCACAGAGCTGGGTGCTCTTCCCCAGCCTCTCTTTCAAGTGCTGCAGAAACGGCAGAACATCGTGAGCGGGAATGGGTTTTAAGGCGCGACGGCATGAGGAGGAGAAAAAACTCTTGACTACAGAGCATACTCAAGTTCAGTTTGGTGGCTCACGGAACCCGAGGACTGAAAGGGGCAAGGATGACGGGGCTGACCGGAAAAACAACTCCGGGAGTATTAAGGAGGAAGAGCGGCTCTAAACAAAGCAGACCTTTTCCCGTAGAGCAAACACAGCAGTTGGGGGTTCAGAAAGTCTGTATTAGGCCAAGTTAGGGGACACTGCCGCATGAGAGCTTCGAGAACTGGCTGAACCCAGACGCAGAAAGAGAATCTAAAAGGGCTCCCTCCGGGACCCATTAGGGTGGACTAAGGTTTTAGCGCCGGAACTTACAACCAGAGGTTCTGCTGCTTGCGGCTGTTTACTGGAGAGATGGGCATGGTGGCGACAGACTGTTGAGTGGTCGGCCACCCCCTTCCCTAGCTGCTTCTGGAGTTCCTGTACCCAAACCCCGGCGTTAGCGGCTCCGGCGGAGGCTCGGGAATGTTTGCCGGGCGTCATGGAGACGGAGGAGCCCCGGCTCAACAAGCGGCCGCGCGGTTGGCTGGCGGTTAGAGACCGAGGAGGAGGGCGGAGGCGGAGGGGAGGGCAGAGGGTTGGTGGAGCAAGAGGAAGCTCCGGACGACGACTAGAAAAAGGAGGCGGGCGGCCCGGGCCCCAGGCCCCTCCCAGGTTCTGAGTCTCCCCGGCTGCAGGCGGATGGATGGGGCTTCTTCAGGCGGTGGCGGCAGCAGTGAAGGTGGCGGCGGCAGCAGCGGCAGCGGCTGTAAGTGCAGCCTCCATAAACCATCTCTCCTCTCCTAATCCTGATTGGGATGAGGGGCTCCTAGAGTGTCCTCGGTCCCTTTTCTCTCCTTCCCCTCCCCCACGGTAGAGTACCGCCCGGAAGACCCTTAACTTCCGGGGAGGGGCTGCAAAAGAACGCGCCCGGCCAGCTTCCCCCTCCCGGAGTGCGCCGGCCCCCTGAGGCGCATGCGCAGCTGCCTTCCACCGCGCGCCCCCTCCCAGCCCGGTCTTTTGCTTTGGCGGTGGCGACGGCGCGGATCTTCCCCGGCGTCCGCGGCGGCCCGGGAATCCGCTGCGGTGTGAGTTCGTCTCGCTCAGTTCGCTTCCGCCCCTTTCTCCTGTGGGCCCCGAATCCGGTCGGGGTGTGGCCAAGCTGACCATCCCCCTGTGGCTCCGCCTCTTTTCCCCTGTAGATCCGGGTTCGGTACCAGCCCTTGGGAGGCTCCTGCTCGCATCGCAGTCCCCGTGGTGAGCGGGGTCATGGGCGAGCCGGCCGTTTTCGGAGGGAGTGAGGGAGGGAAGAGAGACTGAAAGAGGGCATTAATATGAAGGAACGAGGTCCTCCTGGTCCGTGGGAAGATCCCTGGGGACAGATGCTTCCCCCTCCTGGAAATGGCCTTGTTCTTGCAGCTTTTTGTGGAAAGATCTTGCCTTGGAGCCCATTTCTGGTCCCCGTTTGCTGTGTGACCTTGGGCGAGTCACTACCCTTCTCCGGGCCCCTGTTAACCCTAAAGCTTCCTCCAACGCTAAAACTCTTAATTTTGCAGAAAAGCTTATGCAGTTACAAGACTGCCCGTCTACTGAGGCCGCTTAGCCCAGATGACGTGGAGTTGACTGAACCTTCTTTCTTCAACCATGGATGGAATGAGGCGACCTATTTATTAGGTCGCTTTTATTCCTTTACCATCGGCTACAAATTGCATGTCTCAAGGCTCATTAATGTTTTCCTAAAATTGTCATGGGATCCTTGTCCTAATTCCTGGCCATCTTTTAAAAATTAGAGATAGGCTGAGAATTAGAGACATGGTGAGCTTGTGGTATCATCATCTCTGGTCTCCTTACTACTGAGGCTCTCTTTCCTTTAATCCAGATGGTGTGGTGGCTCGATTCTCCCAGTGCCTGGCTGAGTTTCGGACGTGGTTAAGAACCAACTGGTTGAGGTTCAATGCAGACAAGACGGATGTGATGCTGGTAGGCAGGGGCACACTTGGAGATTAAGGGAGGGAAAATCCAAACTCCCTCAAGTAATATAAATGTTACATTACTCTTTCTGTATATTCCAGTGTTTGAGAACTGATGATGGGCCAATAATTTCCAGCGTTTGGGTGAGATAAAAATAACATGTCAACAATATTAGGACTATAAAAATAATACTTTGTTATAATCTGATAAAATGGGGCCACTGGATAAAACTCTTTATGTAAAAATTTTGAAAAAAACCAAACTGTTTTTTGAAGAACCAAAAGGCTATGTAAGTGTTTTGGGGTGGCATTAATAATAAAAACCAAACTAACAAAAAGATGATGCTGATTCTTGCATAGATGTGGGGCTTCCGAATGTAATGCATTACTGCTTTGTAACCATTCTGCCTACTAAAGTAAAAGTAAACTCAATTTATCAAAAACGTCCTTTTTAAGTTTTTTGATATTTAGGTATTTTCAACCAAATTAGTAGATATTTGTCAGTTTTTACCTGCACATCTTGTGTAAGTTGACATTTTCAAATAAATATTTTAGTAAATAGGTTACCAAATAATCTCAAAAGGGACTCGTGGACACTGAAAATGGTTAGGTAGAGGATTTAGAATGTGCTGCATTAATCCGTTTATTCAAATAGCCCTAGAGTCTAAATTGTTACAAATATTTTCTTGGAGCATTTTGAGAGGTTCCTGTGTTGCATAACATTTTATTTATGTAGTATAGGTATATAGTACTTACATTTGAGTCAGGTATTGGTACTGAATAAAAGGTTATATTTCTTAGATATATGTAAATTGCCAAAGACTTTTATTTATTGGTTAGTTTATGGTACTGAAGTAAAATTGTGACCTTAAAATGCTTTTGTTAAAACAGAATAATAACTGAAGGGGGTATGTGTGTGTGTGTATGTATGTGTATTTTAGCCTCTATAAAAATGTTTAGTAACTTTTTAATGGAGTATTTAGTAAATTGCTTAAAAATAATTTCCCAATATAATAGCAGTTTTGAGAAGCTTAAATGTGGTGAAAGTTAATGTTAGTTTGCCTGAAAATAAGGAAGCATTTAGATGGGGAATGGGAGCTCAAGAGGCATTTATTCAGGCTTTGTATAGTGATTTTTTTTGTTTTGGGACATTAGCCACAAACCTTGCATAAAATTGGAATTAACCACACTTTTTAGTTTAAATATTTAACTATACAGATCTAACAATACCATTTTGAAGATCACATTAATAAATACTATAAACGGTAATGATTTTAAACAGTTCATAGTTATTGGTGAATTTTCTCATACCTTTAACTCTGTCATGTCTTGTTTTTAGGTCGTCTAGTATCAGTAAGCATTAAAGATTTATATTTTGTTAACCCAAGTATAAATATTGATTGCACTTAAATACAAAGAAGACATCTGTTGAATTAATCAAAAGTGCTGAAAAACTCAGGGAAATGGATGGAAGTAACAGGGAGATAGATTCTAGTTTAATAAAAAGAATGTTCCAGACATACAGCTTTTTCTGAAAAGAGCAGCCTCTTCATCAGACAGTTAAGTCATTGGAGGTGTTTTAGCATAGGCAGAAAAGCCTGGTAGTGGAAACACATAATGAGGGATTCCTACCTAGCCAGGGTAGAAATTGACTAAAAGACCTCTAAGGTCCCATCTAACACTAAGATTCTGAGGCTAATGAACACTTAATTTTTACATATTCGATACTGAGGACGTAAGCAAGAGTTTTTGAGAAAGACTGCTTTCCTTAAGGTGGCTTCTAAAATTTTGAAAGTAAGTATATCATGAGAATAAAATGGGAATAAAACCATACTGAATTCATTAGTAATGTGTTTCTAATGACTTACAATATTAGAGCTATTTCTCTTTATTTTTAGAATATCTAAAGCTAAATAAAAGCACTGAGCCCACATTTATTAACAAACGGAGGAAAAAATGTAGAGGGAATTTTTCCCCAAATGATAATGTCACTTAAAATTAGTAAAAATGATACACAATATTAATAAGCTTAAAAAGTCATTTATCAATAAGAGGGAGACACATTCAAATATGTCCCAGATTCGATTTTCCAGACAGTTTCAGAATTCATTCAGTAGCTTTAAGGGACCATGATCCCCAGCTTTTTCATCACAATTGGGATTTTTTTTTAGGGTTTCACTGAAGAATCAAAGAGTAAATGGGTTTAAGCAAGCAAGTTATTCCTGTACCTTGCATTTTGACAACAGTTTTTAATTTTCTTTTTGTGAACTAGCTAAATTTCATATATTACCTTTGGTAGTTAAATGGAAAATCCTCTATCCCCACGGTATTATAAAGCCTGAGTTTCTACCTCTAGGCCCCTTATTCTGTCTTAACCCACCCCAGGTCTATGCACATCAGTTGTTCTTTGCCTTCAGCTGTTTTCCACCAAGCATCTCAAAGTCAAAACTATTTAAACACAAACTGACTTTTCAGAAAATGATTTTTATTTTGAGTCCAAAGGACTAAGGTAATTCAGTAGGGTAACTCTATGTTCCTATGCTAAAATATTTATTCCCCCAAGGAATCCTGAAAAACACTTTTATAGTATAAGTATTCTAAAAAAATGAAAATACTGTACAGTACAGTTAATGGTAAAAATTGTTTGTAGATTTGGGAACCTTAAAGTTTTCCTTTCTCTTCTTTCCCTTGCTTTTCTTTCAGTAGAAAATGTGCATCAGATGTTTATGTTTAATTGGTTTACAGACTGTCTGTGGACTCTTTTCCTGTCAAATTACCAGGTAATGTCCTTTCACTTAGCAGCTACTTCATATACCTGTAAATGCACAAATTATTCATGCACAAATTATTATTGGACATAAGAATTTCAAGTTAATGTTGAATCTTTGGAAAAAGGAAATTGCTTAATAGAGCCTAGAACTTTAAGGGAATACAAATAATTTAAGAAAACAGCCCATATTGCATTGTAAGTTAAGTATTAAAGAAGAATTGTAAATGTGCACATTTATGCAGTATATTGTAGTGCCGGCATCACATTATTTGGAAGGAATGACTTTATATTTGTTTGGTTGATTTGGGTAATCATTGTTGAAATTGCATTGAGAACCCTTGAACATTTGGGGGAAAACGGTCTTTTTGAAATTAAGATTTTTAAACTCCTGGTTGAGTAAAATATGTTAGTGCATGCTTTAATATCACCTTTGCGTTAGCCAGTATCTGCCTTAGTAATGGAAGGGAAACAAGTTTGTATGCCGTCATTAGAACTGGCATCAAGGCCAATTGGCAGTTCTAGGCCAGTATTTTAAAATAAACTTTCAAATTGCTGGCATTTCAAGCATTGCAAATAAGCAGGTTTTCCCTCTATGCAATCAAGTCAGAGATCCATCAAAGAGCAGCTTTTTAGTATTTCGTATTTTGAAATTTTCTATAGTTGTGCAGAATTCAAACGTTGCACAATTATGTTGCTCATGGCATCTCAGGAAATGTGTGTGGGAAAAGCAAATGAGATGTGAGGATGGCAGACTACCTATCCATAGCCCCTTTTCTTAATCTCTGCTCTGACCTCTAAGATTTGGGGATGTGGGATTTTACATTTCCTGTCAGGAATCAACCTAGAGAGAGAAATACTTATCAAGAGACAGCCGCTTTCAAAGCGCGCTACTTCGCGCTATTGCCGTTGTTGCATCACAGCGACATCCGTTTTCCAGCAAATGCACTTCAAAAAAGGCCTACATGTAAAATATAACGTATCTTTTCCCCAGCAATGTCAGTGCTGGACGCTGATTTTGGGCACTTTTCCTTGACCTCTCTGGTCCCCTTAGGGCTCTCTCCAGTTGGAGTCGCGGATCCGGNCCGCCCCCTCCGCGATCCTCCCGGGGAAGGCTGCCGCGGGGCCGCGCGCGCGCGCGCCCCTCTTCCCGCGCGCGCGCGCCGGCCTTTTCCCTCCCTTCCAGCTCAGCCGGGGCGCCGCGAGGGGGCGGAGTGGGGTGTGGTGGGCGCGCTCGGGCGGCTCCTGCGCGTTCCCGCCGAGGCAGCGGCGGCGGGAGCAGCAGAGACGGCGGCGGCAGGAGTCCCGTTGCCGAGTCTCACATCCGGGTTCTGGCCGTGACCCAGCTGCGGCCGCCGCGGAGATGTGACCCGTCAGTACGGCAAATATGGCGGAGGTAAGGGAGCGAACTCCCCCTCCCCGTCCCGGAGCCGGGCGCCCCCGGGCCCTGGCCGGGGAGGAGTGGAGTGGGCCTGGCTAGGAGAGGCCCAGCCCTGCTGGCGCCACAGCCCACCTGTTGTCCGGAACAGGCCGCGCTCTGGGCGGGAGCTTTCCCGGGAACTTAGTTGGGATGGGTCCGGGGGTAGGAGGAAACGGACGCGTAGTTGGACTTCGGGGGCAGTTTGAAGGGTCGAGTGCTGCGTAGTTGTGCGTGTGGAGAGGGGTGAGGGGGAGTGGGCGCCCGCGGGGCAGGGGCGTCGGTGGCGCAACTTCGCCGGCCGGTGCTAGGGGCCAAGAGAGGAGCTGCTGCTTCCTCTTCTTGCGAAGTTTCTTCCCTCCCTCACCGAGATGCTGTTGCGCCCTTCCGCGTCACCCCCACCCGTTTGCTACTGACATCCAGTCTGTGTTAATGGGGAAAACGTAAGACAGAATGGCCTTTAACTGTCGTTTTCCTGATGGTGCTAAATGAGTGTGGAGAAATGAACCTGGCCTTTCGCAGGCCGGCCGTTTAGGTTGGGGGAGTCTCCCGGTATGTCCGGAACAGTTCCATTCCTCCTGGGGTAGAGCCTCTTTTTCTCTCAACATTTAAGAAGAGTTGCTTTCTACCTTTCCCTCTCTTCACTTTCCAAGCATCCCCCCACCCTTTTCATATTAAGGTTAGAATTGTCCTTCTCCTCATTTTTTTTCCCTTGTGGAAGATTCCCCCCCGCTCTTTTTCCAGTAAACGAGTTACCAAAGCCCCCTTTCCTCGTTGGTAATTGTTTTATATTTTTGGGCTTCAAATCCTGGCGAACAGCCACTGTTAATGATTGTTTCGAATTTAGTGTTGTGCCACTGGAGATTTAAATTTTTGTTTCTGATTTAAACTTTTACACATTTGGTTTTTCTAAATACTTTCCCCCCCTTACCCTCGGAAGAATTCCGTTATTCTTTACCCCCTGGAGTTCAAGAAGTGATAGTGTTGGGGGTTTTAAGTCTACTTTGAGTCAGAGCCTCACTAACTGATTGTTAAAGCATTTTCTTGATTGTTAAAGCATTTTCTTGTATGAGTTACCATTTTCATGGGCTTGGAGACACCCCCAAACAGATTCAGGAATAGGTGTTTTTTTGTTTGTTTGTTTTTAACAATTCAGCCCCCAATTTTTGTGTTCATTATTTGCTAAGTGAAGTCAGTGGTGAGTTAGGTGAGTACTTTTGGTAATACCATATTCTCTCCTTTTTAAACCTTGAAATACAGAAACGTGTAGATTATGGAAAAATATTAATTTCGATGCTTTTTATGTACCTGTTGAGTGGAGGGACCTAAAAGTTAACTGTTTTGTACAGTTGCTTTTAGGGTTCTCCTCTGCTTTCTTTATGGAAACTGACTTTATATTAATGTAGTGGAGTATTTGCTATTTTTAAAGGGGCAGATTTCACTATAGCAGGACTCTTCACTGCCAGTAATCTTTTTAAAACATTTAATACTTTTGATTTAAAACTAGATTTAGATCTTAGGTTTATTTCCATTTCTTTTGTTCTTTGTGGTTAAAGAATTGTATTTCAAGGTACATAAGTTGGAGAAAACATAGTACTTTGTATTTCACTTAAATGTGACTGGATTCATTCCACTGGGCTGAAACAATTTTAGTCCTGGTAAGATTTTGTTTCTTTTTTTCTTATGTAAGAGGGGGAAGGGGTTGTATGTGGCTAAATATACCTACATTTTGTCAATAGTTTTCATTGGATTCCCTTTTTGGTGAACGCCTGTTAGATAAGCAGCAGTGTAATAGGTGATAGGTTTCTTCCCTGGTGGTGCTGCTCACGATGGTTTGAGCTTTAAGTTCTGCAGTCATATTTTAAGGCAAGCTATTACAGAAGGAAAATAACTTAGTTTGCAAATACAGTAAAATTTAAGTTTAAGAAACTTTACCCGTAAATTTTAACTGCCTGCACACTGAAAACTTAATATGTAAGTAGAAGTATATTAATATTTTTTCTTGTTTTAGAGATTAAAGATGATTGCATTAATGTAAAAGAGGAAAAGCAAAATTTTGAGTCACTAATCGTTTCCTAATATTTTCAAGGGTATGTTTTACTTTTCTTAAAAATTACATCACTTGGAGAATAGAATGCTCATATTCAGTAGGAACACATGGATGGTTCAGTTTCGAGAAGAGAAAACCTGAACTTTGTTTTCAGTGTATTTATTTAGTGACCTGAAATCTTTAAAAAGAAATTTGTCTTCTATAACTTCAGTTGCTTGTAGATGGTTTTATTTTTAGTGAATTTGGAGGAAGAATGGGGGATCCTTCTTCATTCATCTGTGTTCTGCAAAAAAATCTAAAGCAAGTGAAAAAGTGAAAAGTAAAATTAATTTGTATTTTTCTGATCTCAATATTTTAGTAATTAGGATGACTTTAGAGACTAGTCATTTAAAAAAATTTGGTGGAGAAACGCTTGGTGTATAGAGGGCTTTTACTTGCTATTGTGTGAGCTCTTGGGAGATTTGTTTTTTATGATGCCAGTGTAAAGTATGTAGTAAAATAAATCAAATGTGCTATTGTACTTTTGGTGAAATAGACTTGAGCATTGAGGCTAACTGGTGAAATAACAGAAAATGCAAAGCAACAGTATGCATTTATTTGATAAATCTGAGGGGAAAACAGGTTATTGAGGAAGTATGTCTCTGGAGAAAAATGTAGATATTATGCTTCTGGGTTTTTTTTATTGTTATTTTTTACACAGGAGAATGACACTGACCTTGTTTTTCCAGAGAAATGTTTAATTCCTGAATACAAACTGATTTAGATATAAATCGAATATATTGATTTTTCATACTTGATCTGGTCATCTTAGGCAGTCCGTAGTAGGAAGTCTGTATTCAATGGTTCCTCAAATCATGGTAACTTTAAAAACATATTTAATGTGCTTAAAAGAAATGGCACATACTCCCTATCTTAATAGTTTTTGGTAATATTTTTCTCATTACTTATTATCCCTTAGAATTATTTATCAACCTCCTAAAGGAGGTTCTCCTAGTCACACTTACAGGAAGGAAATTACAGGGTAGTTGCAGTTTTACAAAGGCAATGAGAAAGAAAGCATAAGAGGAAGAAATCGTTGATCCTTTGGGTTTTGTAAGGAATGTGGTGTAGGGACCTTTGGGAATGAACAATTTGTCTGTTATTTCAGAGTTTGTAAACACAGAAGGGACTTTTCATCTCCAGGAAAAAAAAAAAAGCCACAACATAGTGCAAGACCTATCTTTTCACCTAGGCCATATTGCTGTTTATAAGAAGAAAATTTAATGAACTTGCTTTTCTGTATTAGTTTTAAGTATTTAAAAATTCCCAAAAATGATTATACGTGATCTGTTTATTCACTATCACATCTATTAATTTTATTTCTCTTGCAAACAGACTGCCTGCTTAGTGGTTTTTTAGTGTATTTGAATTTAATTTTTTTAAGGAAATAGGATCGTCTTGACTACTATTCTTGATAGTGTTAATTTCAGTTGTAAACAAGACTTGTTTCACTGCGATGGATTTAGGCCTTAAATAATTCTCTGTAGTGGTAATAAATTTTTAAAAATATTTATACTTGAGTGTATTTAGGATTTATCCAGAGTAATCAAGAACACCAATGTATGAGAGTCTAATAAAGTTTAATTCAGAAGGAGTAATAAAGTACTTGATAATGTAGGAAAGGTTAGTTGGAGGAAATACAGAAGTGGATTACTTTTAGAGAATTTTTGTACAGAAAGACTAATCAGTTTCTCAAATCAGAAATAAAACTGCCATTGAAGCAAGAAACTGATTAGTAAATGTAGAAAAGTAATCACCTATATAGAAGTTTCTTGCTTGTTGTTAGCTTGAGTCCCTGTATATTTCAAAAGATTTGCAAATGTTTTCGAAATTCATTGCAGTGATTAAACTGTTCAAGTACTGGTCATCACTTGGGACCCATTCTGTTTGACTTATTCTATGGCTTATTAAGAATGATTGTTAAAATTATGTTTGTGTAGACAGGAAATTCATAAAGTAGCACCCCCCAGAAAGCTTTTTGTAAATTGAGATCATTTTTTTCCCAAAAGTCCTATATTAAAAAAAAAAAATTGTAAGAGGCTGTTAAACTTATCCTATCCCTTTAGCTAAGTATTCCTTGATAGTATTATGTCTTTTGAGCAAATCATAAGAAAAGTAAAGAACTTAGATCTCAAAGGAAATTGAACTAAAAGAAGCCTAAATCTTTCTATTTTAGGGAAAATGAAACTGAGAGTTAATGCATTTTGTCCTAGGTTGTGCAGTTAGGCTGTGGTACAATTAAGAGTGGGACCTAGGCTTCTGAATTCCCAGTGCTTAATAATAGCAATTCATCCTCTGAATTATTATTACTGTAGTCAGTTTGCTAGTTTTACCACCAAGATTTTCCTAATCTTTTTTATGCCCCAGAATTCCTCAGGGGAAAGAAGTGACTTAGTTTTGTATGGAGGAAGAGAAATGGTGAGCACTATTGCTCTGTCTTTTCCACCTGGAAGAGGGCCTCTAATTCCTTCCTGGCTTCTGTCCCCATAACTGTGAGAGTCTCTGATTTAGTGTCTAAATTACTAAGTAAGTGATGATAACAAAGAAATGGTGATGGAATTGGTTTGAGGGGAGAAATTAGTTCGGACAGTTATGTTCATTGAAAATACGCTTTTGATTGCCTGGAATATAGGAGTCGAATGATTACTTCATGTTTTTACTAACTAATTTTTTTAATGGTAATATTCTAGATTACCATGTTCTAGAAAAATACAAAAGAAACATTTGAACAAATCTGAGGCATTGAATTTGTTACAACTATCAGCAACTTGATCTACTAAATCATATATATGGGTGAAGGTATAAAAGTTAACAGTTTCATTTTTTAGTTTGACCTAGCCTACTCATACGCTGTGTAACTGTCTAGTGTTATGTTTTCCATCTCAGATAATTATGTATGCACCTAAAAGAAAAAACTAGGTTATTTTTCTAAATTACACACTTGTTAAAAAAAAAAAAAAAGAGGTGGCAAGTACTAAGTTTTCTTAAAAATCTAGAAGTAGAGGGAAAAAAATGAAAGTAGCTAATAATTCCACAAGATAATCTCCACTGACTTTCTTTAAAAAACAAAACAGTAATGTTAGCAAGTGGTTAGAAAATTCCAACAGTGTAGAAAGGTATAAAATGAAAAAAACCTTCTCTCCCTCACCTGTTTCCTAGAGGTAATTACTATTAACAGATTCTTATATATACTTTTGGAGAAAAAAATTTTCATGTGCATTCCAGCCCAGTTTACCCCCTCCTCTACACTTTTTTTTTTCATTTCTAATATATGCATGAATAAATACGTGTATCTGTTTTTACATTTTTTTTCCCCCTCATCACAAACAGATTTTTGTCTCATTCTTTTTAATGAATTAATAGTGTTTAAATGTTTGGAGGACTTGTATTTCATTTCTAACTAGTTAAATGATAGACTTTAAAATTTTTTCCCACCTTTTTGCTATGAACCACTTTATGGTAGTGACTGTTATAGATACATCTTGGTATGCTTTTTTAGGCATATCAGTAGGGTGATTTCATATTAGCAAAATGATCACTGGAACGATTAAACCAACTCGTTTTTTTACCAGTAATGTATGACTGCATTTTAAAGACATTTTAATCTCCAATGAAAAATCTTTACTACTTTCGTTTTATAGTTTCTGGTTTTCCTAAAAATAGATACTGTTACAAATGAGTACCTGTTTAGCAGCTTTAGTTTTATTTTTCCCCTCCTTCCTCCCTTTCCAATTTACTGTGTCATTAATGGTAGATGTTTCAGGTTTTCCTGGAGAGTATTGTTAGAGATACCAGTTCCTAATGAGACATAAGTAATAGTCTGACATGACAGATGACAACTTGCAGTCACATCTTAAACATGTTTTGAACAGATGAAAACCATTTTAAACAGAAAGTAGAGGGGAGGAAGGAGAGAGGTAAAGAGAAAACATTTTTAATATAGTTGCTTCCTTGGAAGGTAACGGAAGGATTCAGGTCCTAGACTTCAGTTCCACCTTCACCACCTACCATGGAAGCTTGATCAAGTCACTTTATCTCCTTAGGTTTGCTAATCTATGAAATGAGGTAGGCAGGGCAAGTGTTATTGCCAGGTATATAGTTATGATCAAGTAACTTTACTTATTTGAAAAAAGGTGGTACTATATAAATGTAAGCTGATTCTGCTATTCTCTTAAATACCTAAATAAAAAGTGTCCTTGTTTCATACTGAAATTTCCTGTATTATGATACTAAACTCTTATTTTGAAAAATAACTTTTGTCTGTTGGCTGGGCAAAGGTAATGTTTATAGTATAAACTGTTTACAAATGCCAGGTTTCTAGAAGCTCAATTTTTAATTTAATGAAATAGAATTAACTTTCAAGAAACTAATCTTACTGTCACCCTCCCCAAACTGAAACAGTGGAATTTTATTTTGAACATAGATTACTAAAACGTATGTCTAGAGGCAAAGCATCCCTGCTTCCCCTCCCCATCCTAAATTAGGTGTACATCAGTCAAATCACAGTTCTTGAAACATTACGGTATTTCTGACATAAAATTAACATTAATGCTATCTTTGAGTAGTGGGTGTTCTACTTTATGCCAGCTAAGCTTACAAATGCTACCAGTCCTCTAAACATTTGGTATCTTAATTATTGGAAAATATTTGGGGCCTTTTTCAGAACTTTAAAGTGATAAATAACTTTAACAGTAAAACAACAATCGGTATGGTACTGGCATTAAGTGCTGTTTGAGGCGTTTTACAAACTACAGACACCATTCACAATCTGGTATCTTCATTATTGCCAATACGTAACATCAATGAAAATGTACCTTTTAATCTTCAGTAGGATAACACTTTCAATCAGAAACCCTTTTTTTGAGAAGACTGTTAAATGGAATAAATATTGTAGTGCTTAAAAAAACCTAAATGTTCAAAGAGCCATTTCTTTTAAGCTCCTAATTTGAAAGAAATGAGTTTTTTTCTTGTTTCTGCCCTGAAATCATTTCAAAATTTACTAAAAAGGGAAAACAGCACTGTGGGGCTACTTTGGATGGCATACCTGGGACGAGATGAAGATAGTCATCGTTGCTGTGGCCTTGGACAGAGAGTGTGCTTAAACTTGGGAAATAAAGCATAATTGCATGACATAAAAGTGGATTAATACTTTAAAATATTGATTTGCTCTGTAATTTGTGTGGTGGTTAAATCCATTTTGAGCTAGAAATGTGTAGCTCTGCCCAAAAGATGTTAAGCAAGCTAGAAACCCTTTTAATAGTTACATTACTCTATCGCCCTGCTCTCCAGCTTCCTATTAGAAGAATAGAATTATTTGTTTCTCGTGTATTGAGTTTGAGAAGTTCTTTGTAGATCTTGGATACCAGTCCTTTATCTGTAG